>NW_022696538.1:92527-103842 GCF_011630105.1 Anneissia japonica
GCAACAACCTGTGTGAGTCCTCTATAATAGGCCAAAAATATATGATAAATTTATGTAGATGGGTTCATATGTAGAAAAACAACATTTATGATTTGTTATAATTATGCAAATGTTTAATAATATTGGAAAATTGGCCAGTAGGAGCATGAAATCAACCAACAGTCAATTAAGATATAAGTGTTCCAAGACTAAAACCTGGAACACTTCACACAGCACTACAACTATAACAATAGACCACAAAAGCTTTGGTGGCTTGGTGCCATGTATCGATTAAATAATTTCTATTCGTAATGTAATGGAGGTTGATTTCTTTTTTTTATCTTTTAGCAAGCCATTGATCAAACGATAGCAGATGGTGTTGCCGACGGTAACAAGGTCGTGCTTCAAGGTGGGTCACATGGAGGATTTCTGGTGTGTCATCTGATTGGCCAGTTCCCAGTAAGTTAACATGCTAATAGTAATATATTAGTGGAATATAACCAAGTACAGTGTACCATCCAATTTAAGACCCCTCTAATTCGAGACCACTTTTGAAAGAACAAAATAACAATCTTCAATCTTTTAACACAAGCTAACCCTACAGAGTTGTAGCTGTAGAAAGCTATGGGTGGGTGATAGACATTTTAAAGGTGGGTGGGTGAAATTAGCTTTAGACTGGGTGGAAAACTTCAAGACTGGGTGGCTCCGTCCACCATAATAACTACATCCCTGACCCTGTAATTGGAGACTGAACACCAATACCACCCCAAATGTTCAGGTCCCAAAGGGATTTTGAATTGAAGGGCAAACTGTGGACAAAGAAAATGTTGCAAGCACATATATTACTCATAAGTTTATTTTAGTAATATTAGTTTTTAACAACCAAAAATCCTAATGAAATTATATAGAGTCCAGGTGCTGTTTTGATTAATTCAAGCTTTTACTAAAAGTAATATATCTATATTAAATCTGATTGCATAAATTAGCTCATAAACATTGTGAGGATTTTTACTATAATGATTCCAATTATAGTTAAAACAGAAAAAGGAAATACATTTTCCTTCTCTATAAATTTTAAATTTATTGAACATCTTTTTACATTAATGAGATATCTTTTTATTTATGAATGTATTTTCAATGGTTATATATTTTGACATGTTTTCATCTGTGTTTATATTTGATACTTTAGAATGCATTTAAGGCTTGTGTAGCCAGGAACCCCGTGACAAACATGGCATGTGAGTATTAGGTGTAATTATATCATATCTAAGGAGTGTGCAGGAGGAACGCCCAAACTATACTTGAGCTGTTCCCATCCCCATTGAAAATGTTTGAAGCAAAAACCTCACACTCAAGTAGTTAAAAATGACCTCAAATCACCTTATTTTCTGAGCTACTGTAGTCTTACTGATTGTTATGGTTGATTAATGGACAATAACAAGGTTATCACTAAATTATCAAAAAAAAAATATTTAAAAAAAAAAAATTTTAAATAAAAAATCACATATAAACACAAAGAAAACAAAATTAAAAAAAATTAAAATATTAAATATTCTCAGACCTACAAAGTTTTGTGCTTTCGCCTCATGAAAGAAGTTTTTAAAGATGGCAATTATAAATATTCTGAGTAGTAATGATAACTATTTATTATATATTTTCCCATGTAAGACATTAAACAGGCACAGACCAGGTATGGGACAGCATCCAGAATTACTTTCTCTAAAATGGTAGTTTATTTATATAATGATAGTAACAAATAATAATAACAATATTAAAAATCTATAAGTAAATTTTTGTTTTGATGTAGTGAAAATTACTATTATTACTGTAGAAGCATATAAGGCGATGGGCTTTCCATCGGAGGGTCGGTGGCTCAAGGCCAATGCTCGTCAGACTGCTTTTGTCCAGTCCTGCATTTGCTTTCTTCATCAAGGAGTATAAATGATTACCTTGTAGGAGGTGAATGATTTCAAAATGACGTTAGTGCTGATTACATGCATATATATTCCCCATGCATGTTGATTATGAGTGATTTTGTGTCCGTTGCTAGATGAAAATGCATCTTCAGCAGTTTGTCCATAATATTGTCATTTTATAAGGTGCACGTATGAATCTCAGAGAGGTGCTTGAGGCACCATTTCCACCTGGAGAGAGCTGCAGCCTTTTTTTGGATTTTCTTTTATTTATTTATACATTTTTTTTTTAATAATGTTTCTTATATAAATATTTTTCAAAACAACTGAAGTAGTGAGGAAAACAGACAAAATAGATGCATAAACTGCCAAGGGTCGTCCATCCATCACCACTCTGTTGCGTTCCCAAAATATTCTGATATGTCCATGGTATAAACCTTGTTAAATAATAATAATTATTATCTATTTTGCCTCACATACACATGCAGATATTGTTCTGCAAGGTTTAAATTAAAGTTTGAATACTTGAATATGTATGTTTATATTACAGCCAAGCTGGGAGCCACCGATATACCTGATTGGTAAGAAATTACAATAATTGAAAGTATACATTATAAAGAGGCACTTGGCATAATCTTGTTTACTTATATTGAAATCATAGAACAGACACATGGTGTTCTAGTGATTGTCAACTTCAGATACTGTAGTGAAAAGGCTTAAAATGAACTTAAAACCAGAAACCAGGTTAAGACATTAAAGATGTATTAGATTAAATACAATTTAAAATGCATAAAGCCTATTTGAATCTAACATATTCAAAATATTGCTAGAACATCCTAAAGCACCTCAGAAATTCAAATACTGTACAAACAAAAGAAGTTATTAAATTATAGTGTACTACATTGTATCTAGATTAATTTATAATACATTTAAGATAAATTAAAAGTACAGTACTGGGCAAGAAGAGCCCCTCCCCAACCCCTTTATTTGCCACTGAGTTGTATTTTATGGTAGCAGTTTTTACAGGGAACAACTTGTAATTCTAATAATGTGTGATCATTATCTGAAGGAACTATACTGAAAGTGGATTAGGCGACTATTATCATTCTCGTTTGCCATCAGCAGAAGTGTATGGGACAATGTTTCAGAAGTCACCGTTATCTCATGTAGACAAGGTAAATTCATTATCTATATTTTAGGTCAAGAACAATCCTAACAGTGTTAATCACTTTCTTTTAGTGCCATATTCCTTCACAAGACAAACATAGACACAAGATACTCTACATAGACTAAGTCATTATATTTGGATGTTTGTTGCCAATTCCACACAAAATTACAGCATAAACATGTAAACATTTGTATTCGTAACACTACACATGTATTTGTTAGACAAGCACATTATTCCTGGCCCAGTTGTTATTGGTCAATTCAATTTTATTTTTCTTTATTGCTAGAAGTGCCATCTAAGGCCAATATCCACATAAAATAGTAAATCAAAAAATACAGTACATTAGTATATATGCATCATAGGGTAAGGACGTCACTCCACTCAGGCCAAATGACCCACATACCTTACCCTAAACAAACTATGCATCGTGTCAGTTGTTAGCTTGGTTAACAACTCTGAAAATTTCTGTTACTGAAGGTTGTAACAGAATCACCTTAATGCGCTGGTTCCGATAGGCGAAGTCATTAAATCTGGCCTGTGTGAAAAAATAAAATCAAAAGCAAATAATAAAAAAACTTCTCAAAAAATGCAGAAAAGCTGAAGCTGATCTTAATTTCTTGATCAATTTCATAACACACACAAACACACACACACACACACATATATATCTGTCTCTTATACACATCTAGAGCCAAACCAAGGCAATATATATACACAGCCCAGGTGTGAATGCAAATAGTGGAATACAAGCTATGTGGCTCAGTTCCAGTAGATACAGAGAATATTTTGTCATTCTTTACGCGTCCTACAAAATTCTTACGAGACAACACTAGTCCGTGACTTTGTGAACAAGATCGGAGATCTAAAGATGCAATCTCTACTGTGCATCAGTGGCAGCCCGCTGGATCTCAATAGAGATTCTGTAATATATAAATTTTAAAAGGCAAATGGGAAAAACCCATAAAACAGCAAACGGCCATAGATGTTCATTGTATTATTTTATAAGGCAGAATATATTATTTGTTTAATTGGCTTTTTGTTTTCTGTATATAAAATAATTATTGACTAGTCATTGTAAGGGTTACACCATAAAGGTGTGCCAATGATCAAAGCATTATCCAATCAATTGATGTTTTTGCAACACTGATGAAGTCTAAAGACACAGTGTAGATTATTTTTTTTTTATTTGCATCCGGCTTCACATAAGAAAGGAAAGAAAACAGGTAATCTATTTTTAACGTACTTGCCCTTTTGGCCTTTGGATATCACACCTATTTCCTAGTCTTACCTATATTTGCCTGCATCAACTAATACTCAGGCAAGCAGCAGCAATATTGTTTCTGTTAAGGAGTGCAGAAGGAAGGATGTGATGCTTTGATTATTACAGTACCATGTCTGCTCTTCTACAATATTTTTGCGTTCAGTACACATTAGTGATTCTCCTCTACAAGTATTACGAGCCGCCTACTTTTTATTTCAAATTCTCTGTTATGGTTGTTGGTAGCATAACAGGCCTATTTCATTTAATTAATGCTATTTAACTTGTTTAACTATCCGTATTAATATGTTAACTTACAGTTATATATGGTATGCATATAAATTTTTGGACCAAATCAATCACATTTGGTCAAAGAACCAGTGACACCACCTGCACCCTAGAATCAGTGGTCACATAGGGTCATTGGGGTGAAATTTTCAAATTTAGCTCAAATTTAATAGGAATGATCCTTAGGACCTTCTAAACACGAAAAACTACTCTTCACTCAAATTTTATAGGTCAAAGGTCAGTCTTTTCCATATTTTTTGATGTAGCTCAAAATCATTACGAATGATACTGAGGACATTGTAAATATGTTTAATACGCTTTTAATGTCAATTAAGGTCAAAGGTCAAAAGTCACAGGGGTCATTAGGGTGAAAATTTTCAAATATTGCTAGTGACAAAGATTGGACCGATTACATTAGACAGGCTCCTACCAAACATGGGGTGTTCACAGCTTAAGGTCAAAAAGTCACAGAGGTCATCTTGGAATTAAATCCTGAAAAATGACTGGGTTCATGTTCTATTGAACATAGTATTTCTAGTTTATTTTTATATTACTTATACATCGAATGCAATTTCTTATTGTTTTAACATTCTCTTTATCTTGTGACAACTACAATATGGTGTGAACAAAATATTGATATCTAGTCTTTACTTAAAGTTACATTATTTTAATTTTTAATTTTTGCAGTAACCCTAATATTTGTGTGTAGCACAACAATGAAACGATTGAGAGCTCAGTCTTGTTTTGACTGATAGAGGTCAACATCACATTCTTTCTCTTGTCATCCGTCTTTAATCCGTTCACGTTGATTGTACTCTAAGTAAATTTAAATCTTTTTTTAATCATTCCACTCCCACTTGATCTGCTTAATTGGGGAAATTCACAACTTTCATCCCCTCTTATCCAGTGATTTATGCACTCTCAACCCTTCACTTTCCTATCACCTACACAGAGGATTTTGCAATACACCCATATACACCAGACAGGAAGAACTACATAACCTCTATTCAGAAGGCTTTAATGGGAGGTGCATCACTTCTAAACTCCAGCGCCCTGCTACATAGTTTAAATGATTAAATGTAATCCATCCATATAATAAAATACTCCTGTGTATGTACAGTAAATATATCAGTACATGCATTACTGTCAGTAGTGACACAGCCTGCATGTTACGTATGGTTTTTCGTGTGGTTATCCGCACTCGTTCTGTACATGTAGGCCTACACACCACAGTTTTTCTGTACCTAGACAAACCCACTCTCTGACCCCTGTGTGGTAACATCACACTCGTTCACTACTGTAGAAGCATGTACTTCTTTGCCACTGGTTCTTTTGATTTGTTTACTTGTTCTGTGCTTGGGTTAGGCAATGATCACGGCTGCCTGTGGGTTGTGAGGTGCCTAAATATGTAGGGTGCAGCGCTTCGTATCTGCAAAAAAGGTGCTTTACAAATGTTCTGATTGGATTGGATATCAGCCCATGCTGTACCAGTTGTCATATACAGGGTTCTTCCTGGAGTAGGTATTATACTGGATATCAGCGCTCGCTGTACCAGTTGTCATATACAGGGTTCTTCCTGGGGTAGGTATTATACTGGATATCAGCCCATGCTGTACCAGTTGTCATATACAGGGTTCTTCCTGGGGTAGGTATTATACTGGATATCAGCCCATGCTGTACCAGTTGTCATATACAGGGTTCTTCCTGGAGTAGGTATTATACTGGATATCAGCCCATGCTGTACCAGTTGTCATATACAGGGTTCTTCCTGGGGTAGGTATTATACTGGATATCAGAGCTCGCTGTACCAGTTGTCATATACAGGGTTCTTCCTGGATAGACATTATACTGGATATCAGCGCTCGCTGTACCAGTTGTCATATACAGGGTTCTTCCTGGAGTAGGTATTATACTGGATATCAGAGCTCGCTGTATCAGTTGTCATATACAGGGTTCTTCCTGGATAGACATTATACTGGATATCAGCGCTCGCTGTACCACATGTCACTTACAGGGCTCTTTCTAGAGTACTATTATACTGGATATGAGTGCATGCTGTACCACATGTAAATTAAAAGGTTCATCTTGAGGTAGAGCCTATTACACTGAATATCAGCACATGCTGTACCACTTGTTAAGTACAAGTTCCTTTCGGGTGTTACACATGTTATTACTGCCTGTTTTCTGTGTCTTAATTAGCTTAAGGCCCTTTCTTTTGAGTAAAGGGTCAACTACAAAACTTGCACTTAGTATTGGATGCTGGCGTGCCTTCCTTTACATGCGACCGACTTTAGCCTTTCCAGAGCATCCCATTTGTGACAGTCTAAAGACGTTGATTGATAAAAAAAAAAAAAAAAAAACTTGTATTAAACAACAAAACCTCTACTCAGTTATCATGCTCACCAAACCTTTTTAATGTAGGTTGTCTTTATTTCTTTATATGTATGTGTGTATATATACATGTATGTATGCAAATGTATGTAGGCATATAATATATATGTATGCTTTATGCCATATATGCTAATTACACAATATAAGGAGAAACGCTCTTGTTCTGCTCGTTGACGAAAGCCTATTCACACATTTCATCTGTGATTTTATTTTTTCGATTGTTTATCTCCTTATTGGAGGTTATTTGTATAAATTGAAATTTAAATTAGAATTTGAAATTACCAAAAACATTGTAATGAGTTGCTTCATCACTCAGATATTATCATTGGCCTGTGAGCTCAACTCTAAAAGATATTTTGGCCCTTTCTCCTTCTACTTCAGCTGTCTTTAGACTGGGTTTTACAACCCATACTGGTCATTTGATATCAATTAGCTTCTTCCATTTCTCTCTGTCCATCGCTAGTTTTTGTGCTTGTTTATAGTCAAGGCCAATGTCTTTTAATTATTTCTTCATCATGGTGAGTCTTTAAACAAATTAATTAACCATAGCCCTTTTGTTATACTACTCTTCTGTATTAATTCAAGCATCATTAATTTACAATAACTTTTGTTCTTTGTTGCACTGTACAGGTGAAGACTCCAACCATGATAATGATTGGTACAGCTGATAAACGAGTTCCTCCTCAACAGGGCTATGAATTTGCACGAGCTCTCCAAGCAAGAGGTATCAAGACAAGGTAATATTAACAGTGTCAGTATCCCTAGTATACAGCCCTGATATTGCTGAGCATAACCTCCAATTTAAAGGCACTTGGTGTAAGGTTATAAGACTAAGAAAATAAATATTTAACAATTAGATAGATTTTTAAAAGAGTAGATAAAATTCTGTTTTTTATCAAATTATTTATTTATTAACATAGTAATCGTATACTTATATTTGTTGTTGTTTTCATTATTGTTATTCATTATTTTTTTATGTGAAACTTTTAATAATTTTTCCCACTCCATGTTGTAAAGCGGATAGAGGTATTTTACCTTATGCGCTATATAAATTGACAATTATTATTATTATTACTATCATATTTGATGTAGTTGATTTAAACAAACCTATATAGACCTTAGAAATGTTAGTGGCGGTTTTCATCGCTGTTGGTTTTATACTGAATAAAATAAAATAAAATAAATATATATTACTGAATTGTATAAAAGGGGTTGAATTGTGATTGCAATAAAGAGCAAGTACAGAATTCTTACCTGTCTGCGACCATGGCCCCAACAGATTGGCTCTGGCCACCAGCCTTAAAATACCCGGGTCTATAGCATTTGACTATCTGTATTAAGTAATATACCTCAGCACAGAAACTATGTTGGAAATTCAAGTCATGCTAAAGTTTAGGAAGAAACAAATTTTGAATAGTAAAAACCCTTTCAACAACTTTATAGAAAGAACAAATGTATTTTTTTTTTTTTGCAGAGTGTTGAGTTATCAAGATGACAAC
Source organism: Anneissia japonica (assembly GCF_011630105.1). NCBI lineage: Eukaryota > Metazoa > Echinodermata > Crinoidea > Comatulida > Comatulidae > Anneissia > Anneissia japonica. Next base: position 101,024 of record NW_022696538.1, read on the forward strand.
CATTCCCTTGCAAAGACTAATGTTGAAGCTGATGCATTTATTAACATGTTCAAATGGTTCATTGATCACCTGTAAAACACAAAGGAAAGAGAAGAAATAAAAAGAAAAATAAAGGAAATGAAAAGAAATAAAGAAAAAATAAAAGATATATAAAGGAAAGGAAAAAAATAGAAAGGTAAAAGAAAGTGGAAGAAAGGTGAATGAAAGGACAAGAAAAGATAGGAAACAGGAGGAAAGGAAAAGAGAAATAAAAAGAAAAAGAAAAGAAAAATCAAGGAAAGTAAGTGAAAGAAATTGATAAATTGAATGGAACAAACAAGAAAAAATAGGTTTATACAACCATTTTTTATGGTATGAACGCAAGTGCGAAGGGACAATATAATAGTTAAACATAATGTTTAAGCAGGAAAAGTACATTTAAGTGTGGTATGAGTACTCCAACATGGAATAGACATTGCACTTATGAGATGGCTGGACATCAAATGATGGCTAAATAAAATAACATTTAGTAATAATACAGTAATGGGATATACAAAGCATGATATGTCATTGAGAAATGTGTTGAATGAATGCCTATAGGCATTAGGTCTGGCAGTGTATCATTAAATGCAGGATGAGAAAAGTGGAACACATAGTAAAGAATGATAGCCTTAGTGTGGTTTATTTCTATATCCAGGCAGTGTAGGACACTATGTGCATAATGAAGAAAACTAATCCATGGTCAGATTGGTCTAATACAGAATGATACTGATAGTCTAAGTGGAGTTTTTTTTTTACATCAAACTATTAAAAATTTCCCCAACAATTTTGGTTAACTATTAATTGATGAATGCTGCTCTGTGTGATTGTAGATTCATTTTGTGACTGGTTGATAAACAGTACTTGCTGAACGTACACTATACTACATTCAAATAAATAAGCAAAAAATAGAATTTTGTACAGTTCAATTTTTTTTTTTTTTAACTTTTTAGTGCGCATAAGAGTTTGAGAAAGGATTTATGAATGCACGAGTGTCACAGCGACTGCGTGAAATCTGTCCGAAGTACTGCTCTGTGTGATTGTAGATTCATTTTGTGACTGGTTGATAAACAGTACTTGCTGAACGTACACTATACTACATTCAAATAAATAAGCAAAAAATAGAATTTTGTACAGTTCAATTTTTTTTTTTTTTTAAACTTTTTAGTGCGCATAAGAGTTTGAGAAAGGATTTATGAATGCACGAGTGTCACAGCGACTGCGTGAAATCTGTCCGAAGTACATGATGTCAAAAATTAAGCATATGTACAAGGAAAACACAAGTACTCGACAGGAGCAGGAGTTGTTGCGACGAGTCTACGAACAATAGATTCTGAGGATTGTGAGCAATGATTATTTATACAATCAATTGGATGGGTCTTTAATTAGAGGGAGTAAATACAACTAGACTTACTATGTCTGTAGAAATGATAGTAAGATTTTCTTGATTGCTACAATAAGAAGTGATATTGAAATTACAAACAAAATAATTAAATTTATTAAAAAAGCATGGAGTAAAAAAAAAAAAACCAAACATAAAAACTAACTCGACGTCAGTGAGACTCAAACTATGGCGGCAGTGGTAATGGCGAGTGTGATGTTAAGGGTTCTTACCATTGCAATGAAAACCGGACCTTGCAGAGGGCAAGGAATTTTTTGTTTGTCTACCTTGCGTAATGTTAGAAGTCGAAGGCGAAAATTGTTTTTTCGCGGTAATTTTGTGTTGACCATAGCTGTAGCTACTTTTTAAAAATGCAAATTGCGTTAACATAAAGCTTTTAGACTAGAAAAAAAAATCTTTCAAAAATGAGTTAGGGGGAGTGGAATGTTAGAAGCAATCCACATAGCCAGATATCCTAATTAATCCCTTCTGATCACCCTAACCCCTGTTGACACTTGATTTTACTCCTTGTATACATTTTTCAAAATGGCCGCCAAATTTATCTAAAATGTGCATAAAATTGAAACTATAGATTGCAGTAACTTGAGTCATTAGAGAGCTTTCGTTATCGCGTTTGAGATTCAATTCACCAAAAGCTTTGGCTGTGGTCTTGCGCATTCATTGTCAAACTGTTGATTATCCATGAAGCTATCCAAAAATAAAAACAAATTAAATTAAATATTTTGTTAAATAATTTTCTCATTATAAATAAAGACAACGAAATTCCTAAAATATATATATATATATATATTAACTATCAAAAGAACAGAAGCTTGTTATTTTTAATGTATTTAATCTTGAATGTTCTAATGTTTCTTAATTCATTTAAAAAAAATATTTTAAATACAAAAGAATTTGTTTCTGTATTAGTTTCAACAAAGAAGTTTCTGTAATATGGGAGAAATTGTTTTTGTTGTTTTCAAAATGTCTATCTACTTTTAAATTTTTATTTTTAATTGTGTATAGAAGATGAATGCACATGTTTTTTTGTACGCAAGCTTGTCTTTGAGATCTAAAAATAAAAAATAAAAATAATCTGCTATCAAAAAAATCCAAATATTAAGTTAGTTCTGGCTATATCTGCAAAAGCCTGGAAAGATTCTTAAATTTAGTAGACTCAAAATCGAGGTGGTTTGAGGCTTTACTTTACAGAATATAGCACTATTACGGTAGCTACTTGCCACCTGCTAATTTTTCCCACTGATTTTTTCTACCTGGAGAGTTATTCCCGGCCCAGGATATTCCCCCCCCCATTTTTTCGATGCATTAGTTTTCCTATTGATTTTTTTTCCATCAGGTTATTTTTATTATACTTTATAAGAGAGAACATATTTTTTTTTTTATTTTGTGTTTTCTCTAT
>NW_022696538.1:104095-119485 GCF_011630105.1 Anneissia japonica
GGTGAGATAGATTATCTTGACAAGTCGACATAATACAAATTGTATCTTGTCATCAACATACAATTTTTATTATGTCGACTTGTCAAGATAACCTATCTTGCCATGACAACATACAACTTATATTATGTCGACTTATCAAGATAATCTATCTCGCCATGACAACATACAATATGTATTATGTCGACTTGTCAGTATAATCTATCTCTCCATGACAACATACAATTTTTACTATGACGACTTGTCAAGATAATCTGTCTCGCGCCATGTCGACATGATATGTATATTATGTCGACTTGACAACATAAATTATCTTGTCAAGTCGAATGGCACTTAGGTGCTTCCGTACTAAGAAACTGCAAAAGCAGCAGACATCAAGTGCGTCAACAAAAGTAGATAAGACGGGCACGAACAAATATTGTATTAATCGGCAGTTTATTGTGGAGCCGCAACCACAAGTGACCTGTCACCTATTAACACGTGAAACTAGGCTCGTCAAGCATATCTTAGGGTGTTTTTTTTTTGGTTTTTTTTTACAATTATGCCGAGGTAATATCACTGCACTATTCTCAGCTACTGAAAATATTTGTTGCCAGCCAATCACAGAGCAGTAAAATATTTTACGGGCAGTTCATTTGTAAACTTCTGCGAGTTTTACGCCCATGAATCAAAGGGATGAAAACTTGCTGAAATAGGTCTTTAAATAAGCTGCAGTATAGATAAACCGAATAGAGTCATGTTTGTCGTCGCGCTATGATAGTTGATTGATGATTTAGTTGGCTGCCGGTGGTTGATACATGTTTGTTCAGTGAAAAATTCATCCAAAACGTCACAAAAGATAGAGTGGTAAGTTCTAAATCTGAATGACAGATCGTGGTAATCTTTTTGTATTCAGGGCTGTAATTTTCGTCGACATTTATATACTGTATATTCTCAAATACAAGTTCTATTCTTTTTTTTATTTTGAACATATTTTTTACGGTAATATATTTTTATGAATAAATTACCAGGCAGTAATTCCATTTTAAATAGAAAAGATATTTCTAATAAATTTATCAAATTAATCTTGGCATCGGAGTGAATGACATGTGTAAGTGTTATTCTTAGGCTGATGATATTGTATTACTAGAAAATAATTAACATGAAATGACAAAGATGTTCGACCTTGATAAATTATTTGCTAAAACATCACTTGAACGTTTGGCTAAGATGAGTGTTTGGCTGAAAGGTAAAGTTTCTGTTTCTTGCTGTGTAGACCCCGGTCCGGTTCCAACAGCCCGATTAGTGTCGGTATATAATTGGAGTCTGTGGCTTGTGTCCTCGAATAACTCTTGTATTGAGAGTTTTGAGTAAAACGTATGTCCCCATAAGGATTCGAACCCAGGCCTTCCGATTATCGTTCGTAGTATCCAAATGTATCCGTTACATGTTGTAGTTCAGTCTGCACTGTGGCGGTCGCGGTTCCCCGGGGACCAGCCCAAATTTCTAACTTTAAAGTGTCCCCATAAGGATTCGAACCAAGACCTTCCGATTACTGTTCGTAGTGTCCTAATGTATCCGCTACATGTTGTAATTCAGTCTGCACTGTGGCTGTCTCGGTTCCCCGGGACCAGCCTAAATTTCTAACTGTAAAGTATAAGGAAAAAATAATGAAGTCAGAAAAATTAGGAGTATCTAGAAATACTCCTCGTGCAATGTTGTACTTGAACTTGATATGTGGAAAATGGCCCGTGAAAGAATGACCCCGGAAAATTTATTTTCAAACTATTTAAATGTTGCAAAATAGCAATAATTTAATTAATAAATCAACATAAATCATAGGCATTTTTTAGTACTAATATAATTTAGGTTTGGGCAATTTTTACGGAATCGGAATCACAATTCAGGGTTTTAGAGTATTTCTAAACCCCACAAATACCGTAGGTTGTTTTATGAACATCAAATTATTTTTTTAAGGAGTCTATACTACATGATACAATTATAATTAAAGGGTTTGGATGGGTTTTGCAGTGTGTTTTTTGAAGTTTGCCGTGTATTTGCAGGTATTTTTCAAAAAAAATTAAACATTTTAACCAAAAAACAGGGGCGGATTGGGGGTGGGGGAAGGTTGGCCACGCTTCCCGCTTCCCGGTTAATAATATAAAAAAAAAAAGAGTGCAGAAGAGAGAAATGATCGCCGAATACCCCTCAGAGGTTATTTTCGGGCGTCTAGAACACAAAAATTTCACAGGAGCATGCCCCTGACCCCCTGGGATAGTGTTATTTTGATTGGCCCCACTTTCGGCCCTCCTTTCAGACATCTCTTGATCCGCCCCTGAAAAATAGGTTCTTATGAACATAAATTCATTTAATTTTTTTATTGAGTTACCAAGTGAGTCCTTAAATGACACAATCACAATTACATGGTTTGGTTTGGTTTTAAAATGTTTTTTGGGATAAATTCATTTAATTTTTTTATTGAGTTACCAAGTGAGTCCTTAAATGACACAATCACAATTACATGGTTTGGTTTGGTTTTAAAATGTTTTTTGGGAGGTTTGTGGGGTTTAGCAATACCTTTAACCCTGCCCTCATAATTACACTAATAATAATTGTCATTTACATAACTACAGAAAATTTTGAGTAAGCCTATATCATAGTTAATCATTATTTAGTAAAGTTTTGAAAACAATAAATTGTTTTTATAAAACAATTATAGTCATTAGTCACTGGTTTATTATTAGCCAATAGGCACTTAAATTTAGTATAGGCGTAAAAACCAACCATACAAATTAAAACAAGGTGTTTACATTAATAATTCCTAATTATTCAGTTTACTAAAATTATTTATTTCTACTGATATAAAAAAAATGTAATTCAATGCTTATGGTTTTCTAGTAATTTATCGTACTTTATTTGCATCTGTAATTTTATTGTTTAAAACAAATACTTTTAGAGAAATTTAAAAAAAAATCACTTTGTTTTAGTACTGGAATCGCATAAATTGATCAAATTTTCGGAAAAAAAATATAAATTTATGTTTTTCACCTATAAAACCCTGTTAAAAATAATTTTTATTACTGAATTTTGTCATTGGGGGCCATTTTTACTGGAGCCATTTTCTGAGGTCATTTTTCCGGGGCCATTCTTTCAGGGGCTATTTTTTCCGGGACCTTTTTTTCCTACAACCTCTGAACTTGGTTGGCTACCAATAAGAATTATGCACGATATTTCGCCCATAAAATAAATAATGTGTTGTCTTCAAATTTAAATGTGACTTGTGTGATGCAAGTTATGTCAAATACACAGGCCGACACCTCTACTGCATTGCTGAACATAAGATATTGTTATTAGGACAACACGCTAAGGACCGCAATATCAGCCCGAACTTTTTCAGCATTTTCAAAAAGTGTAGGAACAAATTTGACTGTCTTAACAATGAAATGTAATTCATCAGACAATTAAAACCTAAAGTCTGAATAAACAAGTGACTCTGTCAAAGCTAAAGCTCTCTAACTTTGGGGATTAATTCCACTGTTACGAACTTTGACATTCCAATTTACAGCTTTGTTTTCTAGATTATAAGCAGTATTGTTGTATCCTGTATACCTCATTATTTGAACACTTGAAAATGACACCATGAAGGAGTCGAAACGTCGTTCTTTTTTTAGCGTTATTTTTCTTCGAAGTATAAAAATAAATTAAAAATCGGCTCCTCAGTTTGTAAAGCCCTTAATATGTCTTTGGAGATTGTCATTCTCCCAGCGCAGAAATGTAATAATCAAATTTGGTCATGACAATTTAAAAATAACTGGCGAGCTTTACCCTACTGAACGTGGATTAACAAATTGCAGCGTTTGTTTTAACAAAGAAATTGAAAAAGTTATTGAACAAAATAATAAATAATGTCAAAACAGGGAGATGTAAATGTACATCTCCCTGGTCAAAACATGTACGATCGCTTTGGCCGGCCGGCAAAAACATTAGACTTCGATTATATGGATACAAATAAGATAACAGGGGTATGTAAAGCCTGGATTTTAAAAAGGCTATCGATACTGTAAACAGGAATTTTTTAAAGTAATGGTTCAGTTGTTTAATTTAGTCTGTCGTTTATCCATGGAACTTATTCCTCCATGAATAGATGAAAACGTTGGATGACCATGAAATGATTAGAGCCTGTTTTCTCGACATATCTAAATGCTTTGACTCCATTGATCATACTCTTCTCATAACTAAATTAGAAAATTATGGCATTAAAGATACTGAAATCAAATGGTTTAAAAGTTATCTTTCACAGCGCAAACAAGTAGTCAAATGTCATAATAAACTATTTGAAAAAGCAAATGTTGAAATTGGCATCCCACCGGGTAGTGTGTTAGACTGATATTATTTTCATTATTCATAAATGACCTCCACAATATGTGTTAGTAGAAAATATCAATATCAAATTACAATCAATAATGAATAATGTCGCTAATTGGCTATGTTCGGCCTTTTTCCTCTTTTGAATATTCATGTTGGTAATGAAACCATTGATGAGGTAAAAAACATCCGTTATTTAGGACTTCAAATTTATGAAAACCTTACCTGAATGACCATATTCAAAAATTAAATAAAACTATTTGGTATAAAAATTAACATCCTAAATAAATTGGCAGAAACACTAAATGAATCTCTTCTAAATATTTTTTATACAACCCTGTATGGACTATGCAATCTCAGTGTGGGGAACTACGTCTAACAAAAACAAAAACATTCTATTAAGGCTACAAAAACGAGCTGCTAGAATAGTTAAAAATAATTTTGATTTTATAAATGTTTGTGGAATTGATCTTATTAAGCAAAATAATTGGAAACTTTTTGATGAACGTGAGATTACGCCCTAGCAATGTTTGATGTACAAATGGCGTTGCACCTTCCCGCTTATGTAATGATATAGAAATGGTTGTTGACCGACAGGAATATTACACTCACTCGCTTAACGTTATCCCCCCAATTCAAAATTGCTCTGTAATGAATGGCTCTTTAAATATTTATGGAGCAAATGTTTGGAACAAAATCCCAATCAAAATTCAAGAATGTCAGTCTTTTAATTTATTCAAAATTACTTATAAGAAACACTTTTTCTGATTATCACAATTAATTTCCTTTTATATTTTCTTGGTCTATATTTTTAACCTTTAATCCCGGCCCCAAAACTTGGACTCAGAATGTCCGGCGGGGGATAGTTTTTACCATTGTTTAGTTAGGTTTGTAGTTAAGATAAAAGTTGTGATCCCAGCCCCTATACCTTGACTCAGAAATACCGGGATGGTGTCTGGCGGGGGATAGTTTCTACCATTTTTATCTTTATTTAAGTAATTTTACAGCGCATTTGTCCTACCTTGTAATCCCGGCCCCAAAACCTTGACTCAGAAATACCGGGTTGGTGTCCGGCGGGGGATAGTTTTTACCATATTGTAGTTAAGTTATACAGTTAAGCTTAACCTTGAGCCGTAATTCCTGGCCCCGAAACCTTGACTCAGAAGTACCGTGTTGGTGTCCGACGGGGAAAAGTTTTTACTATTGTCCTTTATTGTACTGTGCTGGTTACTTTTTGCTGTTGTTATTGTACTGTGTTTTTGCAGAACCATATTGTAAAACAGCGGTAAGATCTCGCCTGTAGGCCTATATATCCTGCCTAAAGATGTTTTAAATAAAAAAAAAATTAAAAATTAAAAAATCTAAGCTTAAGAATAAACTTCAGGATAAGTTTTAGTAGATCTAGACATACAGTACCTACTTGTCTAGACTAAAACTGATTAATCTCTTGCCTTAGCGGAACACTACAAAAATATACGCTAAGCAACATTAACGATCTGAGCAAACTAAAGCCTCCCGATTGATTATACCATGACAAGGGCTATTCATGGTATGTTTATGTCTTCACGCCTAATTTGTGTGGTCTTCAATGGTCAGTTGGATATTTTCCCATCGAAGTTATTCCTATTGGTTAATATACCACGGCACCGAATGTTGTTATTTTTTTGTTGACCAAAAATAAAAAACACACACCAAAAGATAAAATAAATTATACAGTCATATTTATACGTCGATGAAGGAGTACAGTTCAACCTAATGTATTTTAATTGATTAAAAATTGTTTGAGGAAAAAACATATTCCCATTTAAATTAGAAAATAAACACACCAAAAAATATAATAAATTATAGCCATAGTAATACCCCACTCAACTTATAGGCCTACATACTCAGACAAAATAAATACATAGGCCTGCATACACACATAGCCCTACATACTACATGCATACCAACATCTAAATACATAAACTGTCAAGACATCATACGCTAATTGGACTACTTCACGCAACGAATTGTCTTTGTTTAAATTATGTAGGCCCTATTTATCTTGTCAAACATATCATTTAATTTAACAATTATTTTTCTTAATTAGGCCCTAGACCTATATGCCTATATATTTCATATTTACAAATCTCTCACTACAATGCACTGGAACTTTAATTAAAGTATAAGAGAAGGGGATGTTGTGGGGTAGGGTGGAGTAAATGGGAGAATTACTGAATCAAGTCTGAATAGTGTACCTTGTTTCGTTGCTTTTTTGAATTTTACTGTATTATTGTATTGTATTATTGTATTAATCAATTTTAAGTTCATTACCTAATTTCTCAGTTTCAGTTATAATTTTAAAGTTTGTATTAATTATATTTATTCAGTATTAAGTGTACAGTAATTAAGTAACTCATTGTATTGTATTTAACTTGAAGGCACACCCATGAGTGCCATCGACCTAAAGGCGTATGTTCACAAAGTAAATAAATAAATAATAAATAATAAAATAAAAAGCATCAATCCATTCATCCTTCAATGCACATGTGCCAAAAATTCCGAGAGTGAAATCTCTGAGAATACAATGCTATACTGTACCATTATGGGTGGCAGCCCAGAGTGCTAACAGGCCGGGTGAAAACGGGCCGGGTGGCAAAGGGTCTAGGGTGGTGGCAACGGGCCAGGTGGCAAAAGGCCGGGTGATAACGGGCTAAAGTGGCAAAAGGCCGGTTGGCAATGGCCGGGTAACTAAAGTCCCAGACTGGCAGCGGGCCAGGTGGCAAAAGGCCGGGTAGCAACAGGCCTAAGTGACCAAAGACCGGGTGGCAAGGGGCCTAGGATGGCAACGGGCGGGGTTGCAACAAGTCTAGGGTGGCAAAAGGCCAGGTGGTAAAAGGCCGGGTGGCAACGGGCCTAGACACCTCAAAAGATTTCGAAATATGAATATGAATAAAATATTGTTATTTTAAATCTTGTAGTTAAAAATTAATGATACGATTAAAAAAATGTTGAAAATTGGGTTGAAAATGTATTGATTTAACCACTCCCCTTAATAAAAGTGACAATTTAATAGGGATTGGCCGTGGTGATAAAAAATATAATATTTCCCCTCGCGTTTTACCAAAAAGTGTGTCCCAAATCTCATAAAAAATACTTAGTGGTATGTCAACGATCTATCTTTCAATTGTAGGTGCTTTAACTCAGCTCAGCGATTGTATTGGTCATTACCCTGCATGTTATGATGAAGTCATCAAGCAACAAATTAGGGAAAATAAAATGATTACATATAATGATCACTATCTCGTTACTGTATAAAAACTTGATTGGATTGGATTGGATTGGATTAGGTCTCTTATTAACAAAATAAACATTGTAGTTACCATTAATAGGTCATGTACTGTAATACAACTGAGTTACTCACTATAGAATTATGTCACTGAATTTTCATACTTGCTTATAAGGAAATTCCACAAAAATAGAAAGATACTGTATAAATCACTTGAAAATGTAGCTAAAACAAATGAAAATAACAAATATCCAAGTCTTATTTCAAAAATATGACATTGCTATTTTAATACTCCAATTAACTGGATGTTAACAAGGAAAATGAAAGCTAGACACCATGGAAACTAACTGTAGTTTAACCAATTTAAACTATTACATAGTTCCTACTAACAGTGTAACGTGGTTGAAGATGAAGAGCATCTTTTATTTTGTTGAGAAGCAACCCTGCTATGGGTAGGGCCTATAAGTGTTAGTTCCGATGGATTCAGATTCAAAATCTCTGAAAGTGCTAAGAACGTACAACGTAAACGTTTAGTTTTTAGAATTCCATGCACATTAACCGCTTAATGACTTACGCTCTTTAGTCGTGTATTATTTTCCTGTTTTTTAACCTAATTATTATCCATATCTGCTTTTACAGCTTCAAGATGTGCCACCGAACAGTTATTTTGATGATAACACTTGCGATATGTTTAAAACTTAAAGTTTGTGTTGGTGTCGACTTGCCGAATGATCTTGCCGAATTCCTCTACAACAGAATACCTGAGCTTCAGGGTCAGGCTCGACCACGTCAGTTTGCTGCGCTGATCTTCCTGGACCAAACAGAAGTAGAAAATTTGACACAGTTCCAGTTCAATCCTCGACATGACGACGGAACTCCATATGTAAACAACAATGTAGCTTTCAGTCCTCCATCGCCTCAGAACTATATGGTAGCCAGACCTTTCGATGGATATCATGCGGAGGAACATTTGCTGTATGAACTGCAGACCATGTGGAACAATTACATTAATCAAGGTAATCGTCGACGACCAGCCATGATTATTCTATTTACTCGCTTGTACCCGTGCAGTAGAGGAACACGTAATGCCCATGAATGTGCTGAGCAAATCAGAGACAGTCTTGCCGTAGAGCCATATCGTAGCGTTCCGTCTAGAGTCCTTGTTTATAACGATGACGATGAGTCACCTGCAGATCAATTTATTCAGAATTTTAACTTTTTAAGTGCAGACATTATACCGCAACCTCTGAATATGGGATCCTGTTTCAATAGTCGGACGTCACGAGCGATAAAGATGCCACGTGATGCACATGATACGTGCACCGAACCGTCCGTGATTCAATCTCTGCAAGGGTGTGTCCTTCAGTGTCTCGGAGATGGAATTTACTCCTGCTTCGAGGTCTCCGCAGGTGGAACCCAAAAGGCTTATTTGATGAACATTCTGTTAGATAAATGCCTTCTGAATGAACAAAGGGAAATTTGTTTCAAGGAGACGTTTTTAAAGGAAACCGGAGCTGCGTGTACGTTGCTTCAGAAGAAGATTATTGTTGACCATCTGGCAACTTGCCACCAAAAATGCAACCTGAAACCAATAAGCAAACCATGTCAAGATGCCTGGGACTTCGACAACCACATCGCTCTTCTAACCTCTGCCGAGGAACGCAAACAGTATAAACAACCTACTACGTTTGGTTGTAAGGACATCAGACGCACTGGTCTTCTCTGTACTTATTTAGATGACAAGTATCTGACAGCTGGAAATTCTCTCTGTAAAGCAGACCATCCATGCGGGACTTATGGCTACTCCTACACTTGGTGTTACACCAGTATTAGCGGAAATTGGGATTACTGTTGCACCGGTACCTGTGGATATCAAGGTTACAAATACCTTTGGTGCAACTCTGGCAGTACATGGCAATATTGTGGAAAAGGAGGGACCATACCAACCGGCACCCGAACCTCGAAAACACCCCATCCCTGTCTAGCAGACCACCCTTGTGGCCTACATTATGACGTTAGCACTAAAAACGAATACTTTTGGTGTTATGTAGATACTACTCTTGAATGGGATTACTGTTGTAGCCCGCAGCCTGTAGACAACGTGTGTACCTACAACCAACAGACTGATTACAAATGGTGCAAGACCTCGTACTACAAAAACACTGGTGGTGAATGGCGATATTGTTACTATTAGGACTTTCACTTAATACGTTTCTCTGGTGTAATTTTTAATTGAAACAATATGCATAATGATTCAATACCCTACGAATCTCGAATGAATTACATTAAACTCAGATGAGTTTAGTAAAATGTACACAAAACAAACATTGTATGTATGTACCGGGTTATAATGTTAAAGACAGCATAGTGCTTGTAGAAAATATAATATTAACGAAATCACCTAAAGTTAACACGTTTGCGAAGTACAGGTTGTCCCAAAAGTCCCCATACTTTTTTAAAGCCTTATATCTTCCGTAAAATCATTTGCCATCTAAAATTTTAAACATAAATGCGTTTTAGACTTGTAGAATTATATTGGTACCAAACTTAACTTCATTAGCAACCCCTTTATTGATATCACGAGTTGAAAGGTTTGTCACATAACACGAAGTAGGCCTACAATGTCAAATGTGGTTTTATGTTCCTGTATACCAGGGAAAAGTAACTGTTCACTGTGTACACCTGTGCGTGAATTCACAGACTTAAACAACACTTGCCTAAAATGTATTTATTACATTTATTCCAATTGATAGTATAATAAATACTCAAAGTATCGAAATGCACGCCATCGTGTCGGGATTCAATATTTCGACATTAATTATGTCATCATCAGGAATGAAAAATTATCCATATTTGCAAGCTTATATGCACAAGTACCAAAAGTGTTTGACCAATCAAAATATTACCCCTAGTAGGTGACATATCTATGAATTAACTAAAGATCAAAGCATTCTTACCCTACTGATTAATTGATTTAATTGGTATTGCGAATGTGTTACATTTCATAAAATGTAACACATTCTATTTTTCTCCTTCCTAATTCTTTGCATAAGAGTATTACGAGCTGGTAAAACCTTTGTTTGTAATTTGGCGACACAATCAGTTGAAAGCTTGGTACCAAACAAAAATTATAAAAGCTTTTTCTATCCAAAATATGTTTTCAGGTTTACATTAGGAAATATATTACCGGAAATATGAAGCTTTTTAAAGGTATCAAGACTTTTGGGACACTGTATAATATATTGTAATACTGTACAGAATGATACAACTGAATATCTCTGGGGAAGATACAAGGGGCGTGCAATCGCAACCCCCCCCCCCCCCAACCCATCCTAATTTGCATTAAAAAAATAATTGTTGTATTGTATTGTTAACATATTATTTTTATCATCATAAACATAGTGATTTTTATAAAGTATGAGAGTGTGGGAGTGCAATTTCCGGGCACCTTAAGGTCCATTTTCTCAAAGTTTTCACACCTCAGCACCAACAATCGTTACGCTGAGGTGATGTGGACTCTCACGCACCCCTACTGCCAAATCCTACATCCGCCCTAGTAACTAATAGTCTAATACAGCTAATATTTTTTTAAAGGCATGGCATTATTTCTTTGGGGTTTTTTTTCCATTGTTTTCGGCCATTTACAGTACTCTATTTGTTATTGTATGTATTGACTTTTGTCTGAAATAAAAGATCGAAATGTATTGCAAAATGTATAGCCTATATATAACTAATACTGTAGTCTAATTCGAATTAAAAGAAAAACTTATTTACAAAAAATATATATATAATGGGTATATAATGAGGTATGCAATGCATAATAAAAGGAAAGATATGAGAAGATAAAGAGAAAATAAATCTTATGATGGGAAAGCCAATATAATATAAAAAGAGAAACTAAACAAAAAAACTGGGACACGAGAGGACGAAACAAGACAAAAATTATCCAAACATGGGAAGCAAAACCAAACAAATCGTATTCCGACCAGCAAACCAAGACAGGTGACAAAGGGAATTGGAAAGGGGGATAGAACAAATTGACTTGTTTAATTCTTTGGTAATTTTAATGTATACAGCAATCAATCACAATGCTTCTATTTTCTAAATGTATTTATATATTTTTATATGTTAATAGTCCTACAATCAACTTCAGTTATTTCATACCGAAAATACTAACAAATATAGGCCTAATTATAATACACCTATCTAGATCCTTCTCACTTACAGTACTTGTGGATTTCGTATTTCGTGACATTGGTTATTTATTACACCATTTCGTCACTGATCATACAAATTGTTCAATCCGTGCATTTTTGTTTCATTCGTGTTGTCTTACACGGTTGAAATAAGATTAACTGCTCCATTCCAAAGAAAGATAGACTCATCATCTCCGACAGAGCAACATTAACAAAACATTTATCCGCATAATATTTACTTAATAGACCTTTCCGGAGTTTCAGTCAAAATTAACAACTAATCAGAACAGCGCTATGAATACGCGGCGTCTCACAAACACACGTGTTGTCCCACAAAAAATAAACGCACGTTAAACAACTAGAGTGCTGACAAGATGGCGGAGCAATGCAGAGTTATGTATGTGTACCATCCAAGATGGCCGTCGTAGTAAAGCGCCACCTTCAGGCGTAGTATACATATTGGTGCATTATTACCATAAATAAGCCCTCTGACTGACTATTATTTCATTAAACAAAATATTAACTATCGTAGCCAAAACGAGGCCAAGTGGAGCATCCTATCCAAAAATAAAGTACCAAGGAATGAAAATTAAAATCGTGTAGATTACACCCATACACCGCAACGCTCGAGTTTCAAACATACGGGTAACTAGATGTACTGAACTTTCTGTGTAAATTGAGGGCGTAATTGCAAACGACGGCGCTTAGACGAAATTCGATTGGCTGAATCTATGGCAGCCATCTTGGATGGTACACACACACAGCTCTGCGTATTTCGAACATCGAATACATTGCAGTTAGCGCTCTAGTATTCTTATTACAGTAATCTCTATGGTTTTAACACTGTCGTCTTATGGGACCTTAGCAACAATATCCAAGGGGTGGGGCTTAGCGGAAAGTTCCATTGTTAACCCTCTGTTGTATAATATTCTCAGCTACACACAGTACTCTACCCATTTTCTTGCAAAATGAATGAAATGAAACAACTAAAACTTATGGTATGCTTTTCACTTCGGATGTCTCTCTCTTCCTCATAAACGAGTATCCCAATAACGAAGGCATGGTAGCTGCTTCTTGAAAGATTCTTCAACAAACATAATAGGCCTACCCGGAACACAAATAGATAATGTTTGCATCATCAAGCACAACTAGGCCTACTTGACATTCAAATGGAAGTATTATCTACAGAGACAAACGGACAGCAATGGGGGACCAAAATGGCCCCTAGTGCAAATATATCGATGGCCGATTTGGAAGAATGCATGTTATCTAGTTTTCACCTACAGCGTACCGTACTCGCGCGAATAAGCGCCCGGGCGCTTAAAATATTTTTTAAACTTTCTGGGGGCGCTTATTCAACGGGGCGCTTATTAAAAACAGAGTAGAAATTGAGGGGGCGCTTATGGAAATAGATGAAAATCGAAGGGTTCTTATGGGAAATTATTAAATCCAAGAGGCACTTTTTTGAATGAAAAAAGATTATATAAGGACATTACGAATGGTGGTTAGAAAAGATAATCGTCCAGAGAACATGGCTCATGACAAGAATGCGTGAATATTTACATAACAGCAAAATACCGTAGCAGATGCAAATAGTAGTGGTGAGTAGTGGTTAGCTTGTTAGCCATCGGCCGATTGAGATTAGAAGGATGGCAGGATCATTGTATTTTTTATTTGAAAACTCAGATGAGAATGTGCTAAAGGTGCAAATTGTCGGAAAAGAAAAAGAGGAGTAGGACTAGGCAAAGACAAATAGGCCTATGTATAAAGAGTAAAGTTGGAAATATACTGTCTGTCCAGGGATCGGAGCTCTCATCAGTCCAAGAGAAATATCCTCATTTTGATATTGACCTAAGAAGAATGTGTTTCCACTCTGCAGCTCAATTATGCCAACAACAGCAGTCCCAGGATTAATTGGGTTATTGACTTGCTAAAAAGAAAATATTATGATATTAATGATGGGGCGCTTATTCAAACGGGGCGCTTAAGGGAATGTTCACGTTAGGAGGGGCGTTTATTCGAGTACGGTACTTTCTACACTAATATGTAGATGGCATCTTAATTTTGGAACAGCCCTAACGCACTCAATTGGTTCAAGGCACACATCAACGGGTTTCACCCCCACCATCAAATTCAAACTAGAATCGCCAAATTTTCAGATACTGTTTTTAGATATAACATCTATACTTACCAACGGTACCATCTCGACATCCATCTATAAACCCATTGCCAACCATAAATATACACTTCAACAGGTTTCATCCCATAAGCCTGAAAAAGTCAATAGTTTACTGTCAATGCCTCCGCCTTAAACGAATTTGTCAGACACCACCGACTACCACAATCAGCTATCCACACTCATATCTCATTTTGCTAAATGTACGGTAACTATCCACTCCCCTTAACCAAATGTACCGTGGCTAAAGCACACTTAAAACAAGAACAGAGTTCCTTACATAGTGCCTACAACGTAAAACCCAACAGCAACCGCATACCAAAAATATTAGACTACAATCCATTTACCAAACCACTTACAGATGCCATTAAAACAGATTACAAAATACTCAAATGTCAAATTAGACCATTCCATCGCTTATCTTAATGACAAACCACCCATAAACGCCAGGGGTGGCGCCAGCAGGGGAGGCCCCCCCCCCCCCGTCGGGGAGAAAAAGCACAATTCGTCGGAGAGAAACAAAAATTAAATGTATTTTCTACATATTAGTGGACTCTAAAATCTATTAAATAAGCCTTTGAAACCCATAAATTGTCAAAATTTTCGGGGGCTTCGCCCCCCTGGACCACTTTCGGAACCTTTAATCGAAGCTCGACCACGCCCACTTTGCTTTCGTCGGGGAAATCTGACCCCTCGTCGGGGCATCGGCCCCCTCCCTCATTCGGGCAAATCCTGTCGCCACCCCTGATAAACGCACGCAGACACCCTCCGCCCCCAAAATCACCCATAACATCATTTGAACTAACAACCGACAACCACAACAGAGAAAAAAAAAACGGTGCTAAGACAGCCAATGCCAATTATGTAATATAATCACTATAGGGTATACAGTAGATTCAAAATACCAGTATTCGAGGAAATAATATACCCCGACCCGACTGCCATGCTTCTAACGTTACTTATTTCAATTATTGTATTATTAAGCGTAACTAGGGAAATTTCACAGGTACCAAAATCAGGGCGAGACTTACAAATCACAAATTTACTATTAGACGTAAAGACATGAGCAAATCAGTCGCAGCTCATTACAGTCTCCCTAACCATAATGTTAATGACATGGTGATTTATTATTTTATTAAATTCATGTCTACCAAAACAAGGCGTTGTGCGGAAATCCGTTGAATTCTCCTCCTAAAAACCCATACTAATATAGTCTATACATTATTCACTCCAGCCACTTTATTTATATTATATTTATTAGACTACTGTACATATAAGTTTTAATCTGCCTTTTTACATTGACAGGAAACCAGGCTCAAATGTATCACTTACGCTGATGAAGTCCACAGGAGAGGACGTATATTCCTGTAAACTAACTGTTCCAAAAATACGTATCCAAACTTGTATCA
>NW_022696538.1:119544-123780 GCF_011630105.1 Anneissia japonica
GATATAAATCAGTAGGTAGACGCAGACAAAATAACCTGCTACGATACTTTGACTTGTAAGAGACATAGAAATATTTTATTTGCGAAATTTTCGGCAACTCCTGTTACCTTCGTCAGCGGATGAGTATCAATGAGAAACTTAACAGAATACATAAGAATATACGTACAATGGGTGATTAATCACCAGATCTATAAACAATAGGTTACACAGTCTTATCACTAGCAATAGTTTATAAGGAGGCCTTAAGTCTGACATAATCAAATTGGCATAAATATCTGGTCAGAGTGGCAAAACTAATGAATGGTAAACAAGGAAATAGGCCTATAAACAAAAAAAATATGATGATAATAATATAATAATGTCAAATAAAATGTCAAGTGGACACATGACTATCAAAAAAGGCATGAAGAAATATATAATATATGATATAAAAATATAAATAAAAAACAACAACAAAAAACTGTGAAATAGAAGAGATAAATAGACTAGATGGATAAAAATATATCGGATGGACAAAAATATATATTTATTTATTAGCGAAAGTGAAGTCAGATATGAATCCGAGGTCTTTATTAGCACCTGACTTATGTGTTTTAAGTTTAAGTATCCATCTCAGCTCAGCACAACGCCTTTCACTGAGGGTTTTAAGCCCGCTAGCAACTAAAATGAATTTCATACAGTTAATATCATGGCGCTTTGGATTAAAATGTTTAGCAATCGGTAAATTATATTTGTTTTTAATCGATGACTTATGATTATTACACCTGCTTCTAAAGGAGCAACCTGTCTCCCCGACATAACATACCCCATCACAAACCGTACACCATATGAAATAGGTGAGGTTATGGCTGTTGCATGTGAGAGGAGGGGGTTGGATAGTGATACTTGTGTTCGGAATTTGGATAAGACGATCAGTGAGAAGAATGTCACATATAGCACAACGGGCATTACCACAAGGACGATTACCGAGTTGAGGATGGGTGGGACGAAGCTGAGAAGAAGTAAGAAGAGATTTAAGGTTGTGGGGGGGGGGCTGTCTTCTAGCCAAGACAGGGGGATCTCTGAATGCTTCCACAGAGGAGAGATTGTCTTGAATGATAGAAAAGTCACGTTTGATGCAGCGGGAAAGATTGTTGATTTGTGTGTTGTAGTCAAATACCATAGGGATGCGTTGGGATTGTGTTTTGGGTGTGTAAAGGAGCAATTGGTCAGGAGATTTGTTGGAAATCTTGTCTATATTGCGTTTAATAACTCGGGTGGGATAATTACTCCTAGTGAGTTTGTTGACGAGGATACCAAAGTGTTTCTCTTGTTCATCTGTGGTGGAGCATATACGTTTGATCCTAAGTGCCTGACTGTAAACTATAGAATTTTTTAGACTATTAGGATGAGCGTTATTGTAGTTAAAATAGGTGTGATTGTCGGTGGGTTTAATGTATAGTGAGGTGGTTATTTGGCGGTCTTCGATGCCGACCAGCACGTCTAGAAAAGGAATCTCCTTGTATGAGTGGCTATTGGTGAATGTAATATTGCTATCTGAGTGGTTGATATAGGATAGGAATAACTTGAGGTTTTCCTCACCATGGGGCCAAATGAAGAAGATATCATCAATATAACGTGCATAGAGCAGAGGCTTAAGGTGGTATTGGTGGATGAATTTGTCTTCAAAATTGGACATGTAGATGTTGGCATAGGCGGGCGCCATTTTTGTGCCCATAGCTGTTCCTTTTATCTGCCTATAGTGTTTATCATTAAATTGAAAATGATTATGGGTTAAAATGAATTGCATAATAGAGATAATATCTTTAGTCTGAGATTCAGGGCTGAATTTGTTAAGAAACAGTTCACAAGCGGCTAGACCATCGTTGGTGAGGTATATTGGTGTAGAGGGCTGTCACGTCCATTGTGAATAGAATAGCATTATGGGGGATATCACGGACACCATTAAGTCGTCTGAGAAAATGGGTGGTGTCCTGAGTGAAGCTGGGAATATTAGGGAGTAAGGGGTTAAGAATACTGTCGATGTATCCCGAAAGATATTCGGTGAGAGTACCGGAGCAAGACACTATGGGGCGTCCAGGGGGGAATATGTGAAGGGACTTGGCTAATGAAAATACATCAGTCTGATCAGCAGAAGGGATATGCCTGTCTCTTATACACATCTGGATCTCTGAATGCTTCCACAGAGAAGAGATTGTCTTGAATGATAGAAAAGTGGGGGGGGGGGATACCGCTCCCCTTTCTGTAGCCCTGCCACTGGATTTGACAAATAACTGTGGGATAAGCACACAAAAGACAATCAATTTAATTTAATTTAACAGCCAAAATATTAATCTTCGAAAGTGCTAAGAATGTACAACGTAAACGTTTGAACATTTTTATTTAGTTTTTATAATTTCAACATAAGTAAATTAAACTATTATTACGGTGTCCAGTCGGTTGTATTTTACATTTTGTCACCTAATTATTATCTATACTATCTTCTTCTACAGGTTCAAGATGTGCCACCGAACATTTCTTTACGTGATGATAACATTTGCGATATTCTTTATAATTAAATGTTTTGTTAAGAAGTCCTTCTGAAGTAAAGTTGTGACCGACGTAAAATTTTACTCGCGCTTTACTTCCAACGAATGTCCACACCATGCTTACCCTGGGCTTAGTGTAACTATGCACATTTACCGGAAGTGACAATCACCACTTTCGTTGTCTCTCAATGGTTATTTTGCACACAAATTCTTGAAATTGAAAACAGTTACGAAAACATCGTGTTTGCAAAGGTACATTATTATCACAGGACATATTTTTTAAAATTATTATTATTATCTTTCGAAAAAATATCGAAGTCAAATTAAAGGTTTGTGTTTACTTGCGAGCGTCTACACAGCGCTAATCTGAGCGCACTTAAGCTTATTTAATGAACATTTTGTTACAAATGCCTATAAACGAACAGAGAGAAATTTGCTTCAAGGAAGCGTTTTTAAAGGAAACCGGAGCTGCGTGTACGTTGTTTTGGAAGAAGGTGCAAATTGTTGGCCATCTGCTGGCAACAACGTGCCACCAAAAATGCACTAACTTAGCACTCGAACCTCGAACACACCCCATCCCTGTTTAGCAGACCACCCCTGTGGCCTACATTATGACGTTGGCACTAAAAACAAGTACTTTGGTGTTACTCTATATAGATACTACTCTTGAATGGATTACCCGCAGCCTAAAGTCAAAGAGAGAACCACAACCAACAAATGGTGCATGCAAGGCCTCGTACTACTAGAAAATTAGTGGTGATTGGCGATATTGTTAGTGTTAGGACTGTTCACGTTTCTCTATTGGTTTAATGTCTAATTGAAACAATAATCATAATGATACAACGCCCTACCAATCTCGAATGAATTATTTAAACCTCAGATGAGTGTAGTAAAATGTGCACAAAACATGGTACTTAGGAAAAGATAGATATATCTGGTACTGGTACGGGCATTTATAATGCACCTTTTTCTTGCGAAGGGCAGGTTGTACCGAAAGTCTCCATACTTTTTTAAAGCTTATATCTTCGGTAAAATTATTTGCCATCTACAAAAAACAACACGTTTGGATAGATAAAGCGTGTAGAATTATTTTGGCACCAAACTCAACTTCATTTGCGACTCTTTATATTATAATAACACGAGCTAAAAATGTTTGATCGCATAACACAAAATGTCATACATTGTTCGATGTAGTGTAATGTTTCTGTAGACTTGTGCGTGAATGCATAGGGCTAAATAAAAAAAGTTTTGCGGATTTTTTTTTTTGTATACATCTATTCCAATTGATATAAACTATTGTGAATGTGTTTCATTACATAAAAAGGGTGATTGTAATCAAAAATTTATAATCACCGTGAAAAGAGGCTTTTATTTTTATTGAGACTTTGGGTTGGGACACCCTGGATATATCTATTATAATACTGTACAGCCTGATACAACTAAATTTTAACCATGGGGGTATTATTAAGAAGGAGATCACTCGGCAACAGATACCTTTGACGCGACAAACCTATGTGTTCCCCGCTTTTGGATCGCGCGCGGGCGTATTACCCTATAATTCACATTTTTTCGTTAGCAAAAACTTGGCAACGACATGCATTTATACGCTTCAAGCAGAGCAGTTGTGCAATAAAACGTTTGATTTTAACCCATTAAATATCTTTATAATGAACAATGTTCCCCTGATTAGATTTTTTCGGGCTTTTGG
>NW_022696538.1:123990-126046 GCF_011630105.1 Anneissia japonica
CCCGAAAAAATCTAATCAGGGGAACATTGTTCATTATAAAGATATTTAATGGGTTAAAATCAAACGTTTTATTGCACAACTGCTCTGCTGGAAGCGTATAAATGCATGTCGTTGCCAAGTTGTTGCTAACGAAAAAATGTGAATTATATGGTAATACGCCCGCGCGCGATCCAAAAGCGGGGAACACATAGGTTTGTCGCGTCAAAGGGATCTGTTGCCGAGTGATCTCCTTCTCAATAATACCTCCATGATTTAACCAAGGCAATTCAACAAAAGGACGCACATCTCCGCTCTCGAGCATAGCGCGTGCGTACAGTCCTTTGATCTTTACTACTGTGGCCATAGAGCTAGATATAATCGGAATACTAGAGCGCTAACTGCAATGTATTCGATGTTCGAAATACGCAGAGCTCTGTGTGTGTACCATCCAAGATGGCTGCCATAGATTCAGCCAATCAAATTTCCCCTGAGCACTATCATTTTCAATTGCGCCCTCAATTTACACAGAAAGTTCAGTACAGCTAGTTACTCGTATTTTGAAACTCGAGCGTTGCGGTGTATGGGTGTAATGTACACGATTTTAATTCTTTTTAATTTTTGAATAAGATGTTCTACTTGGCCTCTTTTTAGCTACGACAGTTTAATAATTCGTCATTATCAATACTAATTATCATTAATGAAATAATATTCAGTCAAAGGGCTTATTTATGGTAATAATATGTATACTAAGCCTGAAGGTGGCGCTTTCTTTCGGCGGCCATCTTGGATGGTACACATACACAACTTTGCATTGCTCCGCCATCTTGTCAGCACTCTAGTTGTTTAATAGCTCTATGGTCTGGACTTAGCCATTACCTTTGATGTCCCGAGATGTGCGTCTTTTTGTTGAATTTATTAATGTATAATCATGGTGAAAAGAAGCATTTATTTTTATTGAGACTTTTTGGGTTGGGACACCCTAGATAATCTAATATAATACTGTACAGGCTGGCACAACTACATAATAACTAACAGTCTAATGTATAGTAAACAAACTTCCTTTTGTTATCTTGAAATCAAAAGGAAGCTTGTCTACTTTTGTTTTCAAGATATTATTTACGGCTATAATATTTTCGAATCTAATGAGAATTTTTATAAATATTGTAAAATTCTCCATCAGTAGATTTAAATAATGAAAAAAATCCAAATCCACTATCCATTTTCATTCAAATTTATGAATTATATTGAACCCAAACACGTTTCCATATCTACTATGTTATAGTAGTTATGGTTGTTACTTATAATAAGGATAGTCAAAAAAATATAGTGATAATGATATGATATAGTTGATGCTATATAAAATTATATGATCTTGTTATTTATTATGAGGTGATGACATTAAATAAGAATATGGAAATAGTTATATTATGTGAAATATTGCTTTACGACGAGATTTGATCATAATATGATTCTACTGTATAGGGATACTTTTTAAATATCATATAAGGAAAAAAATATATATGATAACGAAATTGTATCATCTGATATAGGATAAGATGTCAGCGGTTTACACGATTATAAGACTGTTGCAGTTGATAATTTTACTAAGTCGTTTCATTATTATTATTATTACTGTTATTACATTTTGTAATTCTATATTATCATTATTAAAGTGTTTATCACCACTGATGTTTTTATTATTATTACTGTTACAATTCAGGTTATTATTACTATTTTAGTATTATTAATTATTAAGGCTAATTGGAATTGATTTAAATTTGATTGATGTGACAATACGCAATTGGATATGATAAGTGAAATGAATTATTTAATAAAAGAAAAAAAATCTAATAATCTAATCCAATAATCTAATACAGCTAATTTTTTATACGTTTTTTAAAGACATGGCATTTGGTTTGTTTGGTTTTGATATTGTCTTGCCTATTTACTCTATTTGTTGTTGTATGTATATTATGAACTTTTGTCTTAAAGAATGTATAACCTATACATCTATATAACTGTAGTAGTAAAACTTATTTACTTCTTTTTCAAAATATACAACAGAAAAATATGATAT
>NW_022696538.1:129343-140417 GCF_011630105.1 Anneissia japonica
AAATATTTTTCTACGCCACTGCCTCTCCTTCCCCTAATTTCTTTTTTATTATCATGTTTAAATGCATAATCACCGAAGGAGGTGTGCGTTTCTTCAGTCAATGACATCAACCAAAACAGGTCTAAATTTTTATATGTTAAAAGAAATGTGTAATAGGCCCTATTTTATTATCTGCATTAAAAGATTAGTTTGCACAGAAATGTAGAATGGCGTCCATTCGGAAAAAAATCATAATAATTTATTGTATCTCAGTTTACCGAATTCCGTTAAGAGTTTTGATACCGGTATTTTAACTTAAAAGATTATAGTTTTTTTTACTTCACTAAACCTGACTAAACACATCAATTTATCATTGTAGTATTTTATTCTATTTCTATTTTAAACAAGCATCACGTGCAAAATTCAATGTCCTCTTTGCTACCTTTTAATTAGCCTATTATTCTGATATAGTAGAAAACATTTGTTGTTGCATGTTTGTACGGTAAACTGTTTTATAGGCCCATCTTTATACAGGAATGAATTTTTTTGCAAAAAGTTTTAGTAGGATGTCTTTTATTTCAATCGTATATTATTTACAAATCATATAGATATTTCAATACATAAATTATTATACTATGGTATCAATAAATAACTAAATATTACCAATGAAAGAAATATGCTTCGTGTGCGTTAAATATAAATATATATTCAGTGTAAGTCTTTAAAAATGTTAATATAGATTTAAATTATGATAAACAGATATTTTAAGGCAGAAGGTTGTCTATGCTCTCTTCTTTCATAAGTGCCTTCTCCAATTCAACCAATTTCTTTACGCCATCCACTACCATCTGCATTTGCTGTACTTCGGATGTGCCTAAACGATCGTTGTTTGAAATGTCAAAGGTACCATCTGTCGATGCGGTGTCGACGCCGCCAGTGCCCCGCTTCTGAAGACGCAGTTTGTCAAGAATATCGCCGAATCTCGCATGTTTACTAAGCAGTGGAAGTTTAACGTGCACGCCGGCTCTCATCCCGGTCCCAAGATTTGATGGGCAGGTCAAGACGTAACCTAGATGTTCATTCCACATGAATGTGTAACCCTTCTTCCTAATTGCTTTTTCCACTTGGTTTAAACCGTTACAGAACCTGGTGAACACCTTCTTCATGTTTCCTCCTTTCTCCATAGATATGACTCTTGAATGATCCTCTTCATTTATCCACACAAGGAAATTCTTTTCCGTGTTATGCCAAATTCCACGTGCTTGTGGCCAATCACGTGCCATGTTTGCTGATGTCAGAAGTGGAGAGACCGGTTTATCAAATAAGAAATGATCATCAATAAGCTGCTGCTGTTCGGCTTCTGACATCCCAGAAAGAGGATAATATTTTCCCTTAAGTGGCTTTGAAAGTCCAGAAAGAGCATTCGTGAGTATCTTTTCAACGGCAGCTCTTTCAGACCGTGAACAGTGAGGTGGCAGACCAAATCCTCTAATGCTACGACCAGTTCGCACACGACAGGACAAAACAAATTCTGGGTCCAGGTCGTCACCTCCAACCAGGTGATCGGGATTGAGGTCAGTGCTGTGCTTAGCGTCCCTCTGGTAGCCTCCGTGACGTAGGTTTATTACTGGCTCGAACAAATCTGCGAAAAGGTCATAACACTCTTCATCACCAGCAACTAGACCGACTGTCATAATGAATGGATGCCCAGGGTTGTCTACACCAGTCTGCATACAGTCGTCTAAGGTGAAACCTGACTTTGTCTTTAGAGTTGAAAGCTTATCATACATTTCTTTCGTTAGAACCTTTGCCATGTAATTGTTGTGCTTTGAAAGATCTGGATAGTTGTCGCTCATCAATGTTACAGGGGGTTTAGGTTTCATACTTTCTGGAAGCAAGTCGTCTATAGGATTGCCTCCTTCCAAGAGCTTCTCCATTTTTATTAGTAGCTCAACTCCATCTATTAACATTTGAACTTGCGCAACTTCGGATGAACCTAATCTGTCGGAGTTTGATATATCAAATGTCCCGTCAGTAGAGGCAGTGTCAACTCCTCCAGTTCCTCTCTTTTGCAGGTGCATAACTTTTAGTATCTTATCGAAACGCTCATCCTGGCATAGAAGTGGAACTTTTAGGTGTACACCAGCACGGAGTCCAGTACCAAGGTTAGAAGGGCAAGTAAGTACAAATCCGAGATGTTCATTCCACATAAATGAATGACCAGCGTTTTTAATGTTATCTTCCACCTGATTTAGACCCTCGCAAAACCGTTTAAACACGCGCTTCATGTTGCCACTCCTTTCCATAGAGATCATTCGCGAGTGATCTTCTTCGTTGATCCATACCAAGAAGTTCTTGTCCTCATTGTGCCATATTCCACGTGCTTGTGGCCAGTCACGATCCATTTTTGCTGCTGTCAGCAAGGGAGAAACGGGTTTATCGAAAAGAAAATGATCGTCAATCAATTTCTGCTGTGTCTCCTCAGACATCCCCTCAAGCGGATAGTAAGAACCTTTATAATCACCATCTAGCTTGGCAAGAGCATCAGTCAGGATGGTTTCAACCGATTTACGCTCATCACAGGTGCAGTGAGTTGGCAGTGAGTATCCACGAATACTACGTCCAGTACGAACCCGACATGACAGAACGTACTTCTCATCAAATTGATCACCTCCTTGCAGATTATCAGGATTTAAGTCGGTGATGTGCTTTGCATCTTTGCTATAGCCGCTGTGACGTGCGGCAATAACAGGGTCGAAGAGATCGGCGAACAACTCGTAAGATTCTTCATCTCCGGCAACCATACCAACAGTCATGATGTGAGGATGGCCAGGATTCTGGACACCAGTCTCGATACAGTCAGCAACAGTGTAGCCTGTGGCTGTACGTTTGTCTTTCAGTTTCATCCAAATATCTGGTGACAAACAATGTGCCATGTGGTTGTTATGTTTAGATAGGTCTGGGTATCCTTTTAGGGCTGTGGCATCGTACCCAGGCATCAGTGCATCAATCGACTCTCCTTTTTCGAGTGCCTTCTCCATTGCCACCAGAGTCTTGACACCGTCGATGACAGCTTGAACCTGTTGCACCTCTGATGAACCAAGGCGATCAGCATTAGAAATATCGAATGTACCATCAGTGGATGCCGTATCAACACCACCAGTTCCTCTCTTCTGCAACTTCATTTTGTCTAATATGTCATTAAATGCACTGTTCGTACTTAGTTTTGGCAGCTTTACATGAACTCCAGCTCGAACGCCTGTGCCAAGATTAGATGGACATGTAAGGATGTAACCAAGATGTTCATTCCAGCTGAATTCATAGCCTTTCTTTTTCATTGCTGTCTCGACCTGATTCAGACCATTGCAGAAACGTGTAAAGACAGAGCGCATGTTCCCGCCAGTTTCCATTGAAATCACACGTGTATGGTCTTCTTCGTTGACCCAGACCAAAAAATTCTTGTTTTCATTGTGCCAGATACCCCTTGCATCTGGCCAATCTCGTGCCATGTGAGCTGATGTCAAAAGTGGAGAGACCGGTTTGTCGAAGAGAAAATGGTCATCAATGAGCTGTTGTTGCTCCTGATCTGTCATGCCTGTTAATGGGTAGTATTTGCCCTTGAGTGGGCCATCAAGCGTAGCTAAAGCTCCAACCACAATTTTCTCAACATCGCGTCGCTCAGCTCTACTACAGTGTGGAGGTAGGCAGTATCCTCGAATAGATCTACCTGTTCGGACACGGCATGAAAGGACGTATGCTGGATCGAGATCATCGCCTCCATTGAGATGGTCTGGGTTGAGGTCGGTGCAATGAATTGCATCACTCTGATAACCGTTGTGACGGCGACTAATTACAGGGTCGAAGAGATCTTTGAATGTTTCGTAGCATTCCTCATCTCCTGCAACTAAACCTACGGTATAGATGAAAGGATGACCGGGGTTGTCAACACCAGTTTGCATGCATCCATCCAATGTAAATCCTGATGACGTCTTTACGTTGGCAAGTTTATCAAAAATCTCTGGTGTAAGGCATTTTCCTAGATGGTTATTGTGATTGCTTAGGTCCGGGTAGTTGGAAAACGTGCTATTTGTAAAATAAAAAATATATAGTATATAAGTACAAAATATATTTTATCCCGGGATTCTTAAAAAGAACTTCGAATAGGACTACGAATAAATCGCGCACACCTGCACTAAATTGAGTTCAGCTTCCAAACGGCTACGTCGTTGCGCAAATCGAAAGCTCTCTAATAAGAACAAAGATGGCGCCGCCATCGTATAACAGTTCTTCAGACAAAGCGAATTTTCAATGACTGTTTTTCATCGTTATAATTATGTTACTGTCAGTATATTATTATTATAGAAAATTCAATGATGTCTAATTATGAATTGCTACTCTTTCATTTAGTTCTTGTCATTGGTTAGTTTGGTAGCCGCTGCTTGCCAGTTGTCTTCAACTACACTATAACCAGGACTTGATTTATTCGTAGTTAAAACTAGACTAGCGCAGTTGTAGTTCAGAGTTTGGCAATACAGTAGTTCGTTGTAAGAATGCGAGCGTTAGTTTTTGTTTTGATAATTTCATTTACATTGAACGATCCGGATGCAACATAAGTTGTATTCATTATAGGGAGTGAAGCTTGTTGATTATGCTCTCCACTTCTTAATGCAGAATGCAATTTAACGCTTTATGAAATTTTTTTTCATCACAATGAAATCAATTATTACATTTAAATATGATATAAAATTCTTAAACTAATTAATAATTAAAGTGGTCTAAATGTCTTTCCGATACCCTATATTCTTAGTGATTTGTTTTGATAATTTCATTTGCATTCAACGATCCGGATGCAACATAAGTTTTATTCATTATAGGGAGTGAAGCTTGTTGATTATGCTCTCCACTTCTTAATGCAGAATGCAGTTTAACGCTTTATGAAATATTTTTTTCATCACAATGAAATCAATTTTTACATTTAAATGTGATATAACATTTTTAAACTAATCAATAAATAAAGTGGTCTAAATGTCTTTCCGATACCCTATATTCTTAGTGATTTGTTTTGATAATTTCATTTGCATTGAACGATCCGGATGCAACATAAGTTTTATTCATTATAGGGAGTGAAGCTTGTTGATTATGCTCTCCACTTCTTAATGCAGAATGCAGTTTAACGCTTTATGAAATATTTTTTTCATCACAATGAAATCAATTATTACATTTAAATGTGATATAACATTTTTAAACTAATCAATAAATAAAGTGGTCTAAATGTCTTTCCGATACCCTATATTCTTAGTGATTTGTTTTGATAATTTCATTTGCATTGAACGATCCGGATGTAACATAAGTTTTATTCATTATAGGGAGTGAAGCTTGTTGATTATGCTCTCCACTTCTTAATGCAGAATGCAGTTTAACGCTTTATGAAATATTTTTTTCATCACAATGAAATCAATTATTACATTTAAATATGATATAACATTCTTAAACTAATAAATAAATAAAGTGGTCTAAATGTCTTTCCGATACCCTATATTCATAGTGATTACATTTAACATGTTTCGCCTACCAATCGCATGACACGGGACAGAGATCCTTGGGGGATTCGATCTGCTTCTTAGCCTTCCTCTCTGTCGGCTCAACCTTTGCTATTTTCTTTTCTTCAGGCTTATCTTTCACAGGTGAGGTGGTGGTACTACACACAGGGGCGCTTTTTGCCGACTCTTTAGCAGTAGCCGTGCTGCAAATTTCGAAATATTAATTCTTGATTTATAACTGTGCAATAATTATTGGATATTTGTTTTAATGTGGTTAGCCTATTACTTAGTAATCACTAAAAAGGGCAGCGGAAAGATGTGTATTGCTTGTTTTTTAAAATATAATAATAATAATAATAATAATAATAATAATAATAATAATAATAATAATAATAATAATAATATTAATTAGTATAGCCCATATTGCGCAGTACCTATACATCAAAAATAAAACAAAAAGCATGATGACTTCATAATATAATAAGGTGCGGTGGCAAACAGCGCTTAGTTCTCAAAGGGTCAACCATCCGCCTGGCGCAATTCCGGTCCCCTACCTAAGTGGCGCGAACAAAGAAGCAGGTTTTACATTTGCCCTGCCACAGACTCATTGTAAGCACCATGATATAGAATCGATACAGTGTCATTAGTCTACTAGACTTTAACAAATTTACATTGAAAGCGTACAACATAAGAGCTTATTATTTAATCGCAAACATTAGTTTTTAAAATACTACAAGTATTTTTTTGTATGCACTAGGTACAACAACATAATAGACTTGAGCACCATTTGTGGAGATATGCGCTTTATAAATCTTTATTATTATTATAGAGAGCAATGTTTGAAAATTATAAACAGCTTGCCAGAGAAATACACATACCCAGATGTGCATACACGTAGACACGGTGGAAATATACAGAAAATAGCTAGATACGGTCTACAAATACTCACAATGCATTTGGGCAAAACATTAAACACTTAAATGAAAAGGTGCGGTACTTACGAGGTCTTGCTTTTGGCTGAAAAAAAAATATATACATATTTATTTATTATTTTACTATTATCATCATCATCATCATCATCATCATCACTATTAATATTATGATTCATTATTGTTATTATTATTATGATTCATTGCTGTTATTATTATTATTGTTATTATTTTATATTATTATTATTGATATTATTATCATCATCATCTATATCATCATTAACATTATCAATCATCATCATCATCATCATTATTATTATTATCATTACTATTATTATTTTTATTATTATTATCTAACATTATCATTATTTTTAATAATATTACAGTTATTATTCAAGATCAAGATTATTTAATGTCCAAAAACGTAAATTCTGTTCTAATAAATACAAATACAAAAATAATATACGTAACAAACATCCAATATATAACAAAAAAGAAGCAACAAAGGTAACCAATTTAAAATAATGGAGAAATGATATGGCCTATGAAAACCCAGTTAATAAATACATTACCATTCAATATACTAATAGTAATGTATTAATTCAATTTAATGCAATCAGCAATGGCCCACCATGAGCCAATATCCCCTAAAACAATAAGACATTAGGTAAATACATTTTCATGGCTAACTATGCATTCGAGTGTTGGAACGTCCGGGGGAACATTACTCCGCAATATAAGTTACTGCGGGATATTAAAACAATCGGCGAGTAATGGGTTATTACGCCCTTTTATTGAAGAGGGTTCACATTTTTAAGAGATTACTAAAACATTAGGCCTAAACTTCAAAAAAGGAAAACCCAAATTTAAGAGTAACACGATAAACTAAAGAAGAAACTATTAATATAGCTATGTATTTCTAAGGTTCACTACCGTAATCATTATTGAAAAACAGATTCACTAGCCATAGTAAAATAAAGGGTTCATTAATCAAGACAAAGGTTCGCCGGTCATAATAAAAGAGGTTCTCAATTTATTATGAATGATTAAAGAGTAAACCTCGTTTATGAGTAAAGATTTTTTTTTTCTACACTGTCAAATTTCATCAAAAAAGCGTAACAAGGGCCTAATATGTGATGGAACATAGATTTGAACATGTTCAATGTGGAAACAATTTACTTTTCATTGATAAACATAAAATATTGTTAAATCTCAGTTAATTTTTGAATACACACTGTGTTATCAATTGGTGCATTTATTCTTAAAAGGGGTGTTTTTCTTCATTTTACTTCCAAAGTATTACCAATTAGTGGTCTGTATTAGAGGTCATTTTGCAAATTCAACCTTTAAAAGGTGCTCAATTAACTACATTTTACTTTTTATTTCCCAACCAATTTATTTGTTGGATATAACGCCTATCGGCATAAAATGATGCAACGCATTAATTTCGGGAGTGTAGGCCTAGGCCTATTGGATCCGGCTTGCTTTTCTTTATAATTTGAAGCGCTTTGGCTTGCATGTGCTGTTTTTTTTTTGTTTTTTTTGTTTTTTTTTTTTTTTTTTATCACATTTTACTACACAAAACCCTATGTCTGGGTTAATATTAGTTTTAAAAGAAGTAGTAAATAATAAAAGAAACTTCGGCTAGCCTATCCACTGTGGACGAAGCTATTACGACAGTTCAGGTTACTGTATATTAATATTATTATGAATTAGGCCTAGGCTAAACTATCTTTTCCAGAAGAAGTGGCCTGACAGGCTGATGATGATATGATGATGATGATGATGATGAAGAGGCCTACAAAAATGGGTAGGCCTAGTGCCATAATTGCTACCTTTATATATTGTTGTGCCCCTTTGAGTCGACTGAGGGAAGGGTTAGCCGCTCTAGCCTAGCCTAGACCCCATACATAACTAACTATAGGCCTAGCTAGGCCTAGGCCTAGCCTGCTATTTCCGGGCATTTAGAGAGAGGTGCCAAAAAAGTTTTTCACAAACCATGGTCGGGGCTGGATAAATATGCACTCAGACACCACTAGCTTTAAATCCTGTATTATCCTTTGGGTGCCGTGGGGGTAGGGGTGCTTAACCCTATAGCTACAGCCACATTTGTTTAGGCCTAGGCCCTAGGTCTAAGTCTAGGGTCCTAGCCTAGCGTTACTCAGATTACTCAGGTGGTCACTCTAGCTACACTTACTGAGGCCTTTAAAGCAAATTAAAATATCACTTCATAGACAAATAACTGCAATAATAAACTAGACCTACTTTTTTTCGACGCTCCGCAACCCATTGTTGCAATGTGTCTTCCTCAACTTTTTCAGAAACTGTGAAAACTAAACCTCAGTTTTTACAAAGGGTTTCTTTCAACATTGCTCTGTGTTAATAGTCGTGGGACTAGTTTTGGCCCTACCTAAGCTGGTCGTACGTTTCGTTTGGGTCTGTACCCTAGCTGCACTGATGAGGCCTAGAAGGCCGAAACGGATCCATCTGCAGATATTGGGATTTCTTCCAGTGGATGCTTAGTTTATTTTGTCATTCTGATCGGATTTTCTCTACTGTTCCGTTTTAATTTTAATTTTAAATTGTTTTGCATTAAATATGGCCGTTTGCTGTTTTATGGGTTTTCCCATTTGCCTTTCAAACGAACAGGTCCATGAAATAACAACTTCCCTTGTAACTCGGAGATTATTTTGGCGCGTTAGATCAACTCTAACTTAATTAATTAAAAACAGCTTTGTAGAGGATGTGTATGTCAGACTCAATGTACGACGCAACCAGACGGGATTTGTCGTTGGGGACAGTCTTTAGGCCGTCGTAAGAATTAAACGTGACTCAAGCTTGGTTTCCATACAACAATCGCTACACGCTATCGTCGATAGCTTTCGCTGATAATAAATGTTTTGTTGAATTGAATTGAATTGATTAGTCGGTCGAATCGGGGAGCTTTCCGATTGCGCCGGAACCTCTACGCAGTGCAGCGATTGCACTGAAAACTCTGCGACAGTGTGTAGCGATTTTAAGGAAACCAGGCTTTATCCGTCCCCATCTGCTTTTAAAGCCTCTGCTGGCCGACCAATCAGCATCACTTAAGTCTGTAGGCGATAGCGTGTGTCGATTGCTGGAAATCCAGCTTTTTTATACCTGATTTCCATAAATCATCGCTACACGTTAATCGCTGACTCCTTTGCAGGGAGCGGTCCCGATTACGTCGAGAGCTACCGTACACAATGCAAGGATTGCAGTGAAAACGCTGTAGTTCCTGATTCAATTAGGCCTATATGGAAAACGGACTGAAAGCCGCAACTCACGTCCCGTCAGGAGATTATTATGGTTGAGCCCGATAAGTAGATACATAGACCACACATCGCTGACATAGAATAGAATTGATAATATAATGATTTGAAAAGTTTTATCATAACTCAATTTTCCCCAATATTACCTGTAATTTAAAATATGCATAGAGATTGTGGAAGGAGTAGGCCTAATAAATAGCAATGGCAATATACTTATAAAGCGCTAATAAACCCCAAGTGCACAAAAAAAAAAAAAAAAAAAAAAGAAATATAAAGTTTATACCAAGATAGCAGTATTTATCTACAGTATCGATCTACAACCTTTCTGCCACTCTTGCTAGTCTTAGGATTGTTAATTTTATCGTCAATTTCAGTTTATCACAATTAACATAATTAAGGAGTTTTTCAGTCCAACATGTGTCTCTGACATAATCACAAGTTCATACGCAGATACGAACCATTACTGCTAACCGGGTCCATGCAACATTGAATACTGGTAAATCATGTAAGAAATTTTTTTATAAAAGTAGACTTAAATTGCTTGTTTAACTCCCACAGAACGTATCTGTCAGCTTATTATTACATTTTATGGAAAAGTAGACATTTGATTTAAAAGAACTTTTTACCGATTTTATATAATTTGAGAACTGATTTAGCATCAGCTACATAATATCCTACTTTAAAATTACGAATTTCGTGTGCGTTCGTTACGTAGACGCTCAAAACTTTGTGATGACGTGAAAACTGAATAAACATTGCTCACTGTAAATCATTTCTAAGATTCCATCGAACACTTCGGCTATTTCAACAATATTAATAATAGTTATCTTCTGTTTCCCT
The DNA here is from genome assembly GCF_011630105.1 of Anneissia japonica. Taxonomy (NCBI): domain Eukaryota; kingdom Metazoa; phylum Echinodermata; class Crinoidea; order Comatulida; family Comatulidae; genus Anneissia; species Anneissia japonica. The sequence goes on from NW_022696538.1 coordinate 139,925, forward strand.
AAAGCTAAATTTAATTTTAATCTTAACGTCACTAGAAATTGAATATTCTCATATTCAAAGAACCACAACATTAGTTAGACCAGGGGCCTCCTACATTTTATAAACTTTTAAAATGGAGAAAGGAAGAAAATTATATTCTGATTTGAAGTCTGAGGGTGCCATTTCCGGCCATCAGCGTTCTCATATCACAAATGTTCTTACCAGCCCAAAAAATGGAAAATAATATGTCGGTCTTATAGAGCGTTTCATGCACAAAGCCTCTAAGCGCTTCACATTACTACCCCGGTCATTAGATCAAACACGTATGGAACACATACTCAACACCAAATTAAATTATTGAATTACATTATATTATTATTCCATAATATTGCAGCTAGTAATCAGCGCAGTTGTGTTTGAACCTACCAGTACACACTCCTTGGTGGAGAGAGGCAACCGTAGATAAAGTACCTTGCCGAAGGGCACAAGCGATTTGAACAGCGAGAATTCCGAA
>NW_022696538.1:140442-142086 GCF_011630105.1 Anneissia japonica
GGTTGGGAGTCCAAGCCACAACCGATGCGCCAACCGATGGCGGGGCTGAAATGATATAGACCATTCAACGATGAAAGTCCCAGCTTGGGCCCCGCTATTTCAAATTTCTTTTCACATTAAAAGTTGTGTTAAAATTCGTAGTGTACTCTCAAAACATGACTTTGATCAGAATCAGAATTTCAGAATCAGAATTTATTCATTTCATTTGCAGTCAATAAAATTGTATTTGAATATGTATTTGAACTGTTGATGACATATTAATGAATAAAAGTGGTGGTTCGCCCGAAGAGAAAAAAAAAACCCAAAAACAAACAAACGTAAATGGCGTAACTTACAGGAGGCGAGAGGCTTGTAAATAATTCGCATTGCTTAACTACTGTGCAAAATGGACAAATAATTGTGTTATCTTGAGTGAATGAATTTTTTGAGATTTTGTTTAAACGTGAAAATGCTGATAAGCGTTATGGAAGGTGGGGGGTAGTTCATTCCAAGCAATAGGACCAAAGGCAACCTGGAGACTGTTCGAGGTCGACTATGATGGAATTATGAAGATTGTCTGGTATAGTAAGGCTTTGGTCACCATGCACATATCAGCGCCCCCATTTCAAGACTTCTAGATACGCCACTGTTGCACCACTCCCTTAAAAAATCCACTGTATGTCCTGATGTGGTGTTACTGATCCTTAGTCTGAATTTTACCCTTTGCTTTAGACATGAGACTTGAAGGGTATTTCTACGGGTTTCACATTTTTAGGATATGCACATATGAAAAACATGTCTGGGGTTCGAACACTTCGTATAACACTACCAATTACCATGCTATGGGGTTAAGTGGCGCCACTCGTGGATTGTATGCTGTCACAGGAATAGCTTCCCCTACCGTCGGAGAGAAAACCACAATTTTGCCGGGAAATTGGGAATTATTATGTATTTTTTACATGTTAGTAGGCTCTCAAAGTTGATTAAAAAGCATTTGAAAACTCTAAATTGTCATAGTTTTCAGGAGCTTTCTTCGCCCCTTGACCACTTCCGAAAGATTGTGGGCAACGTCCGACCACATCCTCGTCGGGCCTATGGTCCCACACCCCGTTGGGCATGTTCTGGGGCCACCCTTGATTAGGACCAGTTTGTACGCAATGAATATTCATTCATTCATTCATTCATTCATTCATCTTTTATTTTAGAATTACAAATCCATAGAACAACAGAACAAGGCAATCAAGAGCACAAGAAAAAGTAGATAAACGCAATTTGCTGTATCTACTGTACACAAAAGCATTTCAAGTTAAATACTGGCACATGCAGAAGCAAAAATAGAGAAAGGGGATCGCCGCGTATAGTGTTACTGATAGTGTTGCTCTGTTTAAAATCTTGATTTCACTGTTATATAACTATCTTGCTGACTTTAACCAGGATTACATTATATTTCGAGAGCCAAGCAACCGAAACAACCAAAAAAACTTCAACCAGATTTTATCTCATCTTCAAGATAAGTGAGTTTTCTATACCTGTTCCGCTAGGCCTTGTCTAGAATTCATTCAATCCCAGCTGTAGACAATAGGGAAGCAAGGTACCCTCACTCCACTTCATAGCACCTAGCTACCTAGCTGCCTACAGCGATTGCCGTTGGATACGGTCTATTGA
>NW_022696538.1:142223-144964 GCF_011630105.1 Anneissia japonica
AAAACTATGCATCCGGGGTAGGAACGTTAAATCCTAAGGCCGCAGCCTGCATACCCCAATTATGCATCCCAGGGTAGGAGCGTTAGATCCTAAGGCCAAAGCACGCATACCCTCGGGTAGTGAAATGAATATTAAAAGTCCAGTACAGTCGCATGTTCTTGTTACTGAATTGCTCTAAAATGTAAACAGCGCCCCCAATAATTATTGTTAGCATGCAGCAAAGATCTTATAAAAAAATATTGGTATAGTCTAAATCCAGAGGTCGCGGAACTAGGGGGTGCTGTGTTATGGAGAGTAATGTGTGACTGGAAATGGTCTGCCAGTTGGTTGTTTTGTTACCATGCGCCAGTGATCTTGGAGGGAGTACAGCAAGATGAAACTATTTATGTAATGCATGAATAATGTTCGGGGTTTGTCAGTAGTGAAATGATTATTGTACATTTTAAGTGCTCCCATCATGCTTAAGTGTAAGCTAAATTACCGTGATTAATTAGCGAAGATATGGAGAACAATTATTTCGAAGTTCCCTCTTTCCAAGAGGGGATGCAATGCTTCGTGAAATAAGTACGCCGCGGTACTCATTTTCACAAAGAAATACACGCAAGCTGGTTATCGAACAATGCCCATGCAAATGTAACACCTGGGAAGGAAGGCGCAATCACGTTCTGTTGCCTAGCAAACGTCTGTACTGTAGCATGAGGGAGAGGGGATAGCCTACTGATGTACTGTGTATAGCAGGGGACGATGAGGCGTAATATTAATAAGACTAGGCCTAAGTAGACAGTACAATTATATGTGATAGAAGTACACTTTCGAAAGAAATAAATTAAAATAAGAAAAAAACAAAATCAAGTTGGGCCTAAGAATAATTCAGTTGCAGAAGTTGAAGTACCTTGTTTAAAGTTCCATTCCCGGCAAAATTTCAATTTTTAAGAAAAATCTAATTTTTGTATATGTTATAAAGATTTATAAATATAATACCGAATTGCTAGATTTAACTGAATTTAGACATTCCTAAGAATGAAAAAAATGTAAAATAAGACTGAAATTTTATTTTTTGTGTTCCACACAAAAAATAAATGCGGATGAATTTTTCATTTTGATTTTGCGATAGGTCGTGAGAAGAAATATCGTAGGCGCCGAAAACATTAGCCTATCCAACGCTGCTCGATTTAGGTTCTGTTATCACACATAAAAACGGCCGACATGATATTTTCCGTTGCTAGTATTGACACTTGTGAAATATAATATTTCATAGGAATTATTTCAAATTTGTTAAAAAAACTGATTCTGACTGAGATTTTGACACTTAAACAAACATATCTCAGCCTAACCGAACTACCGCATTGTGTAAGATGCGAAGTACAAAAAATAATATCTTTAGAGAGGGCGCACTTTATTGACTGTATAAAGTATACATAAAAGCGAGAGTATTCCAGTGGATGCGATCTACAACCTCTGAATTTGCCTAGTAACGATGAATTCGTCGAGAAAATGGTAATATTTTAAGGAGAAATAGTCTGTATTTCTCATTTTTTTTATTCTTTTGCGTAAAACTAAAATTCATGCCAATATTTTTCCATGATTTATAATAATTGGAGTAATGCAAATGCATATTTTCTAAAAAAAAGTCAAATTTTAGTGAAATTTTGACGGGAATGGGGCTTTAACTTTGCGGCTCTTGTAGCTCTAGCTAGCAAGGCATTCATGTGCAAAGCAGTGGTGTTTTTTTTATCCATGAAAAAAGCACGCCGGAAAGTTTGCCTTTCGTGGTGACGTAATCTAACTATATGACGCATGCACGCTAACTATAGCGTGAGTGTGACATCACCAAAAAATAAAAAATTTCTATTATAACCAAAATATGAATAACTACAAGGTTTTTGGGCGTAAAAATCAATAACATGATTTTGTGTAGCAGCCTAGCATGTTCTGCTACTGAGGATTTCATTTGTGCATGGATTAAGATTCTTTACTTGTAGCTCTTGTAAACCTATTTTCCCCCAATTCTAACTGTTTCTTCTTGCTGTTCTTTTTCCTCGTTCCGAACAGCCGTCACGACTTTTTGCAATTGTGGCACAGGATTTCATATACACATCCTGCCGTTTTGTCTATACTAATCTTGTCTTTAGGGTGTGTACTAAAAGAATTTTGGTGTAAGTTGTGACGACCGTGTTAATCTGATGCTTGTGGAAGATCCATTTCATATTCTCGGTGACCCCCTGTAAAGTATGGGACGGTTAATGTTACTCTAGATTTTATATTTCTGAGGGGGGGTTTTTTGTGTGGTTTTTTTTTTTTTTGTGTTTGTTGTTTCTGTTTTCTTATGTTCTCCGTCTTTCTTCACTCTATCCATACTCCACTCAAGATATCCACATTTTGATAATGCTTTCTAAATAATGTTGTTCTTCTACAATCTTATCTTTCTCTTATCACTTTATCCATGCGGTCCAATAACGTTCGGATTACCCCCAATTTATGATGGAGAGGATGGTGGGATGCAAAATGTAAATATTGTTCTGTAAGGGTCTTTTTCGGTATACTAGCACCTTGATACTTCCATCTGGTTTCCTTATGATTAAAGTATCCAGAAATGGGATCTTTGCTTCATGTTCTTCTCCGACTGTAAATTTTATACTTTGGGTGTTTTCTGCCTTAAAAACATTGTCTTTGATGTAAATATTTTACTTTACAAAGCCACGAGAACACACCTACCTCAGCCCCACCATGGTTGAGGCTGA
>NW_022696538.1:146798-147707 GCF_011630105.1 Anneissia japonica
CCGACGCTGTCTGAGTTGGCCTTAAGTGTAAGCTAAATTACCGTGATTAATTAGCGAAGATATGGAGAACAATTATTTCGTCTTTCCAAGAGGGGATGCAATGCTTTGTGAAAATAAGTACGCCGCGGTACTCATTTTCACAAAGAAATACACGCAAGCTGGTTATCGAACAATGCCCATGCAAATGTAACACCTGGGAAGGAAGGCGCAATCACGTTCTGTTGCCTAGCAAACGTCTGTACTGTAGTATGAGGGGGAGGGGATAGCCTACTGATGTACTGTGTATAGCAGGGGACGATGAGGCGTAATAGACTAGGCCTAAGTAGACAGTACAATTATATGTGATAGAAGTACACTTTCGAAAGAAATAAATTAAAATAAGAAAAAACAAAATCAAGTTGGGCCTAAGAATAATTCAGTTGCAGAAGTACCTTGTTTAAGTACTATATGCTAACTTTACGGCTTTTGTAGCTCTAGCTAGCAAGGCATTCATGTGCAAAGCAGTGGTGTTTTTTTTTATCCATGAAAAAAGCACGCCGGAATGTTTGCCTTTCGTGGTGACGTAATCTAGCTTATGACGTATGCACGCTAACTATAGCGTGAGTGTGACGTCACCAAAAAATAAAAATTTTCTATTATAACCAAAATATGAATAACTACAAGGTTTTTGAGCGTAAGTTCCCTTAACGAATTAAGGGTAGCACCATCTCCTTGCCATACAAATTACAGCTCCCATTGACATCTCAGTCGAGAAATACGGGTCTGTAGTTTTTCTCGCAAATCTGACTACGAAACCATATCGAAATTACACGTTCCACTCCAGACTCCGAGTTGCGCTTCGCACACGCCGCTGAGGGCGGCATGGGAGCCCTGCTTTCAACAGCCACGAGTAATATTGTTCAAATATTC
>NW_022696538.1:147781-195869 GCF_011630105.1 Anneissia japonica
GGTCTTAGGAGCGTTATTAAGGACTACAATAGAAGCAATCATTGCAAGAACGTTAGGGTAGCACTAACTGTCAAAATGAAAATAACGAAAACAACTTTTAAATATTTAATGTGAAGAAGGATTTTGATGTGACAAATATATTTTGGAGCAGATTTATTATATTTTAAGTTTCATTTCATTAGTGTTTTTTTTTTTTTTTGAAAATTTGTTGAAGTACAAGTTCGAAAAATACCACTTTCGAAATTAATATTAAAACATAAAACCTAAAACAGACATGTATTTTTATCAAAATCGGGCCATATGCACGCGTAAAATCGGTAAAATAGAACACACAACATCGGATCTCCTGCGCTGAGCTCTCAAGCCACGACTAAGGCCTAGGCCTATACCTATTCTTTACTACCGGTACTGTACAACTAATGGTATTTATTACCTTAAGCCTCCCCCCGTCGGGGAGAAAAAGGACAATTTGTCGGGGAGAAAAAACAATTATATGTATTTTCTACATATTAGTAGACTCTAAAGTCGATTAAATAAGCCTTTGAAACCCCTAAATTGTTAAAATTTCAGGGGCTTCGTCCCCTGGACCACTTTCGAAACCTTTTAATCGAAGCCCGACCACGCCCACATTGCTTTCGTCGGGGAAATCTGACCCCTCGTTGGAGGCATCGGCCTCCACGTCGGATACCTCACCCCCCCCCCCTCCGGCGGGCAAATCCTGGCGCCACCCCTGTTGATTCACCAGAAAGATGTTGGTACGCCTCCTCGTCTGTGTTCATTAGCATTTCTTTGCTGTTGTTTCCCCTTTCCTTCTAATCCAAAAATAGATTTTATAATCCATCTAGTAGGCCCTATGTTTTATTGAGTCCTTTGCAAGTAGTTTGCTGCTAGCTCCCAATCAATAACATGATTTTGTGTAGCAGCCTAGCCTGTTCTGCTACTGAGGATTTCATTTGTCCATGGATTAAGATTCTTTTCTTGTAGCTCTTGTAAACCTATTTTTTCCCGATTCTAACTTTCTTCTTGCTGTTTTTTTTTCCTCGTTCCGAACAGCCGTCACGACTTTTTGCAGTTGTGGCACGGAATTTCATATACACATCCTGCCGTTTTGTCTATACTAATCTTGTCTTTAGGGTGTGTACTAAAAGAATTTTGGTGTTAGGTGTGACGACCGTGTTAATCTGATGCTTGTGGAAGATCCATTTCATATTCTCGGTGACCCCCTGTAAAGTATGGGACGGTTAATGCTACTCTAGATTTTATATTTCTGAGGGGGGTTTTTTGTGTTGTTTTTTTTTTTGTGTTTGTTGTTTCTGTTTTCTTATGTTCTCCGTCTTTCTTCACTCTATCCATACTCCACTCAAGATATCCACATTTTCATAATGCTTTCTAAATAATGTTGTTCTTTATCTTTCTCTTATCACTTTATCCATGCGGTCCAATAACGTTCGGATGACCCCCAATTTGTGATTGAGAGGATGGTGGGATGCAAAATGTAAATATTGATCTGTAAGGGTCTTTTTCGGTATACTAGCACCTTGATACTTCCATCTGGTTTCCTTATGATTAAAGTATCCAGAAATGGGATCTTTGCTTCATGTTCTTCTCCGACTGTAAATTTTATACTTTGGGTGTTTTCTGCCTTAAAAACATTGTCTTTGATGTAAATATTTTACTTTACAAAGCCACGAGAACACACCTACCTCAGCCCCACCATGGTTGAGGCTGAGGTGAATATGAGGAAATTACCTCAAGCTGGTTAGAAATGACACTCTTATATACTAAGTCATCATTTTTTACCTTTGTGTAAAGCTCCGCTTGTTTGTGGTTGCCCTTTCCATTTCCATTTTCATATCTCTGTACTTTAAAAAGATTTGATATAAATTTATTTTGAATTGAATTGAATTGAATCATCATAACATCACCATGATCTTTTTTCAGTGACTTTCATAGAGATCTAATTAATCTGTATTGTACTATAGAAAATAAAAGTTAATTTTCTTTGATGTATTTAGGCCTACCTTACTTTACGTACTTCGTGTGCCGAAAATCTTATACTTTTTCTCGTACTTCTCAAGTTATAAGAAAAGCATGCGCACTTGAGTCGTGCATTGTAGGTAATTCAGACGTTAGTAATACCGGTATCTTGCTATAAGATGTAAAGTACTGTACTCAGGCTGTACAGCACATTTTCGTTAAAAACTGGGTCGTTTATGCAGTCCATTTCAACAACTTTCAGGCATCATCTTTACTTATGAAATTACATTGCGGTGGAAAGTGTTGGACCAAACCTTACCCCCCTCAAAAATATGTGGGGGGACGTGTCCCTATCCCCAGGATCTGCGCTCATGAAAGCGAATGCTATTTAAACCTAATTCACCCTCTTTAAATACTTGCCATTGTATTCTATGCGTAGTGAACTGTGTATCCTTGGTCTCTAGTTCAAATCCAAACTCCTTTTGACTAGGGTCTAAGAGTGAATCCCCACATAATTATGTTAAAAAATGTATGGGTTTCAAACAGTGACGTATCTAGTGGGTGCACAGGGGTGCACACCTTAATCCACCCCATAGAAAATGTTTGAATAAAAAAATCATGCTCACGTAGTTAAAAATCACCATCATCAACATGTTCCCCCTCTTCCGAATTTCAAGTTCTATAGGTACGCCGCTGATTTAAAAGCTTAGAGTCTGTAATTTGTAATCGTTCATATAATATTTGTTGTCAATAAGTTGAGCACACTTTGCCAATGAGGAAGGGAGGGGGCTATATCTGAGTTGGGGCCGAGGCGAGGCTGGTGGTAGAAATTGAAAAAAAAAAAAAACAAAAAAAACGAAAGCATAATTAAAAAACCCGACTTGGATTGACATCAATTAGCTATGGTAATGAAACTAAGTCTGTGACGTTGTAACAGTATTTACTCAGGGTATAATAATACTAAGCACTTCACAGCAGTTAAAATTCTGCATAATTTGTTTTCATTCACTGTTGATTGCCTAAACAAAGAAACCACCCCTACCAAGTCACAAGACCAAAGATATAGGCCTAGTATTATAGCATATCTCTCTGGTTGGAGACTATTCACATTAGTACCTCACTAAAAACAGAGAATTTTAAGGTAAATATTTTATTAATTTATGTTGTTAGTAGATTCAATAAATAACCTAATGTTTTTGAATTTTGAAATGTTTGACAATACTGAGTCATGGAGGAATAAGTTTATTCCTGCATGACTAAATCAAGATAATATTACATCTGAGTATTAAGTAAAATTGAGGAAGGTTTCAGCATATGAATACTGTATTTATCAAATTTGGAAAATGTTGATGCCTCAAATACTTATAAGAAGAGGGCGTATCACATTCACTTGCCAGTGGCGGATTAAGGGTTGGAGAGGGGGAGCCGGCCCGGGCCCCACTAAATTTTTCAAAATTGTAAAACATTGGAGAAAAAAAGAAAATTACATTCAAATGTTGTCTGAGAGTGCCATTTCCAGCCATCTAGAGGCGACATAACATTAAATTTTCTTACCTCAGCCCCAACCATGGTGGGGCTGAGGTGGTATAAAGCCTCCATCTGTCAAAGTCCCTCCCTGGGCTTCCTTTATTTAACATACCTGGATCCGCCACTGCTTGCCATGCATCAAAGAATATTGCTGTCTATTTATTTATTTCATTTCAACAGACCAACAGGGAATCATCGCCACTAACAGGCTGGTAAAATATATAACATTTAAATGTACAAAATATACAGACGAAAGTGTACAAAAATATCACCTATTCAAATGAATTATTATAATAGAACGAAATATAGACAAACTATTGTGAAAAATGTCAATATTAGTAGTTAAAATAAGAGAATTATATTGTAAAGAAAGTCTAGAAATAAAACTACGTTTACAGACATCAACTCTACAAAGGTAGGGCAGGAACGAAGGCTTCTAGAATTAACATGAAAACGAAACAGAATGTATAAGATCACAACTAAAATACGAATTAACACATTTATAGAGAAAAAACATATCTGGAAAAAAAATTCTATTCCTTGGACACATTAATTTACAAAGGCGATTAAAACATTTTTCGAATAACCTAATAAACCAAATGTTGAGCAACTATACAGTTGGCATGGTTGTCTGCACTTCTCTCTTCATGTAATACTGTTTGGCCTATATATGCATTAATATAAATAAAAGCATTGTTGTATGTTAGCATGTTAAAGTACTGTTCAATCACTATAAGTGTATACACTATTGCGTGTGTTTGTGTTTAGCGAAAGTACTGAACACTATTATTAATTGTGCATGCATCACCAGCATTCCATAAGCCTTATTTATTGGCGGTCATCTGGCTGACAGCTGCTTCGGTCCTACTCCATATTCCCTGTCTCTTATACACATCTAGATGTGTATAAGAGACAGTATATATATATATTAAAAGGCAAAATACTGAAAAACAACAACGCTGTTGGAAACAGTAGCTGAATCTCGGTGAGATACAAAATTGATAGGCAACAGCTACAAAGTAAACGTAAGTAAACAGCCAGAAATAGAACCAGAGCATTCGGACAACACTAGTCCTTCCTCAGTGGCGAGTGAGTGAGGGTAGAAAAAGGAAGTATAAAGTGAGAATTTGCAGGCATGATTAGGGACAATAGGCTATGTGAGATGAGAATAAACAGCGTAAAATTGCAAAGTATCTTGGTGTCACCTGATTGATTGATTGATTGATTGATTGAATTTATTCGGTGTAAACACCAAGGATAGCCCACGAAAGTCTAGAAGAAGACTTTTAATTTCCAGTGGGGTCCTTCTGGTGGTGATTGGGCAGTACACCGGGAGATAATCCCCTACTCTTTTCCGAAAAGTGTACTGCGTTCTTTAACGTGCACATGGGCCATAATGCACACGGGACCAACGGCTTAAACGTCTCATCCCGAAAGACGGTGCGCTATTGTAACTTGTATTTCAGCCCTCTAGCTGAAACACAAGGAGAGGCAGCGATGGGAATTGAACCGGGGACCAAGAGATCTCTACGGTTCAGCGCACACACCTGCAAATTATGTAATTCGAAGTTCAAACTTGCTCTCTTTTATTGGTTGTGTGATTTCCTTAAAGTTATTTAAATACTAATTATCTTAAATGTTAAAATAACAATTAATGTGTCCACATCCCTTTTTATTTAGTGATAATAGCGTTGTAAGTTATTCTATATAATTTTTGCTTCATGGTATATGGGCCGCAATTTGTTTTTCTAAAAACGGACAACATGAAGGTTTCTGTTGATTTGATCAAAGGCCTTGTGAAAATCTAGAAACCGTATTATTTTTTAATAATATCATCTTTGTGCTTATGCTGAAAATGCTTTTTATAGCCTGTTTAATGTTCGCTGATTATTTCTGTAATGACAATTTACATTGTAATCTATTACTTTTAATGCTTTTTCAGAAAATACAGTACCAACAAAAAATTACCAACTGATACTGCTCGTCGCAACTTTAGGCCAAATTGTGACAACATGACACACACAGCAGAGACACGGCGCAAAATGTTAGACGAATTTGCCAGCGCAATTATTGACATTAATGTAACGAGCAGATTGGCTAATATTTATATTGATAAAATTGGATATGAAATAAGAGACAAATTGTTCAAAGAAACTAAGGCATTCTGTCATACGTACGGTACTGGAAGTTTATATGAAGGCATGCCCCTCGATGTCTGTAACGATGAGGACATAATGTTCCTGCGAAGATCATTTCCAATGGTGTTGTTTCAATCACCAGACTTGTATGATATAAGTAAATCGGGATATTTAACTGCTTCGCAATGTTTATATGAACCGCTGTATCTGATGCTTCAAGCAAACGATAACAAAAAAGGCCTCGATGATGTAATTATCAAAAGTCTTGGTAGAAGTGGAATTTTAATGAATGACGTTTTGATAAACATGTGTATATACAAGAACATTCCTAAAACTAAACGAAGAGGCCCTTCTATTCAATATATTGGAACTTTGAAAAAATTTCCAGGCTATGAAGGCCCGAAATCAGATGCATTGGACACGATACTTTGTATGAGGTGCCAGTGGTCACCACGAGCACGTGAATTTTTTACAAGGCCAAGAAAAAACTGGCCGTCGAAAGCGCTGCTGGATAAAATGTCTAAACTTGACTGCTTTGTAGTACCATGTGGGCCCCATGAGACACAGTTGCCAGATGTTGAATGGAGATTGTCTTTTTCATTACATGAAAAGGAACTTTTGCACGAAATGCCTGAGTCGCATTTTAAGTGCATGTATGTAATGAAAGCACTGAAGAACAAGTATGTTATATATGACGACTCTGCTAAACCAACGCCATTTTGTTCGTATTTTGTCAAAACCGCTTGCCTGTGGATGTGCGAGAGAATACCGAGAACAACTTGCAACATAATGGAATTGACCAGAGCGACATTAAATTGGCTTATCGATTGCTACCAGAGACGAAACTTACCACATTATTTCATACCTGAGCAAAATTTAATTAAACATCTATCAACAGAATGTGATGATGTAATAGCGAGATTGACGACAATTAGAAAACACCTTTGGGCAATGGAAATGTCATGTTTAGATTGTTTGTATACCGGTTCCCATGTTTTTGTAAATAAAATTTGCGATGCTCTCAACATTAAAGTTATTGTCGATAAAGCATGTGACTGGAGTTCACTTGAGAGAGTCTTTTTGAACATCCAGATATCGTACAGAAAATTGTACCTATGCTTTCTCAAATAGAATCCAGTCTCGAATCAGAGAAATATATGCATATCCTTTATGCACGAATATCGGACTATCTTATGCTCTCTTTAGTTGAACAATTAAAAAGTGATCCGTTGTATTTAATCCCAAAATTAATCTTACCAATCATCGAAAGTATTGGCAATATAGTGCCACAGGCGTTTGTTGCCGCATTCAGAGCTCGTCTGTATAGATATTTAGGCGATGTGTATACTTCACTATTAGTCAATTTACGAAATAAATTGTCGTACAAAAATATGAAAATTTGTCATGAGAGACTGTTAAAATTATATGAATTAGGAACTGATGAGACACCCCTTGGCTTAGCAAATGGCCAATTGGTATTTATCCAAATTAAATTGCTTAAATACCATTACTTGATGTGGAATTACAACGAAATGAGAAATGTTGTTTCATCGCTGGATATGATGCTTCCTATCTTTAAACAAAGTAATAGTTTCCGGTTTTTAACCATAGGAGCAACTACAACCATTGGAACTTGGGAACTGGATTGTTGCTGGGCCGATGACGACATTTTATTACATATCTTTAGGTGTATGAATGTTAAGAAATTTTATTTCCATCCTATAGCGTTTTTCCTTTATGTAAAAGCACGGATATGCATCAAGGAGTGTGATACGGGAAATGCATTTAAAATTGTGAAAGAAATGGGGTCGTTGTCGTCCACTATCACTCATCATATGATATGTTTTAAGTCAACCACCAACATACTGACGCAAGTTATAAAAGGTTTAATAGGCCTAGTAATGTACTACCGTAATTACAATAAAGGAAACACTGTTCTGGCTTGACCCTCTGTGTTCAAAGTAAGCGTTTGCTCTAAGTATTTATTTACGTGCCACGTAACTACGATCGATGTACAAAATAAACTATCACTTTTCGAAGCTAAATCTTTTTGAAGAGAGGGCGCTCTCCCCTCCCCCCCCCCCCCCACTTCTCCCCCCCCCCCACTTATCGGAGCTTCTCGAGTGATCGATCTTTTATTCATTATTAAACTTTATAATTAAATTGTTATGTGTGGTTTTTTAATTATATTCTCACATTTGAAAAACTCTGTTACCCTTGATTATCATCAAAAATTAGGAGATCGTCTTGTAGGCTCGATGTATGTGAGTGATGTGATGTGAGTATACATTTTACCTAATTAGTTTTTTAAAGTTTTACTATAATAATTAATCTATAATTATGCTATTTATTGTGACTATAATTAGGCCTATGCTATTTATTTATTTAATGACATTTTTCAACATTGGCAGGGGCAGCTGTTACATTGCCGACCACAGACATTATTTTGTGAAAAAAAAGCAAAACTGACATTGCAATTATATTATTGAAACACAAACACAGTACGGTACATAATACAATTTCTTTCAAATAAAATCTAATGGTCGTCCTAATTTATGCGACCAAAATACAACAATCGACACAGATAAGTATCCTGGTTTTATTTCAAAATCCTCAAATTTACGAACAAAACAGTTACAGAAAGTATAATGCGTACTCCAAGTAGGCCTATTGAAATAAACGCCATCGTGCTGGGATTCGATATTTCGACACTAATTGTCATCATCAGGAACCGTTACAATTGCAGTGTAATATTAAATTACAATGAGAAGATAAAGACTTAATTGTTATTAAAATAAATATTTAGTTAATAGACCAAATAAAATTGAATTTTAGTTTCACGTCCGATATTTTACATTAATAATAATAATAATAATAATTATTATTATTATTATTATTATTATTATTATTATTATTATTATTATTATTATTATTATTATTATTATTATTATTATTATTATTATTATTATTATTATTATTATTATTATTATAATAACATTTGGTGAGGGGTTTACTATTGCTATTTACTATATTCTTATCTATAGAAAACTAGCGGTAAATATAAAAACAGTATTTGAAAAAAAGAAGAAAAGGAATCAAAGAAAACCATTTTATTTGATAATTTTGTTTAATATTTCTACGTTCTATGCCCAGAATAATCAATGTTTCAGGATTTTATTTCATTTTACCAGAAAATTTTATATTTTTCGAAAAATAGTAGGCCTACATAGTACATTTTTCATGCGTCTGTCTCCAAAATTCAATGAGGGAGGGGACGTGAAACTAAGGATTGATTTTATTTGCCTTATATATCGGTAAAAAGCTAGATGGTATAAAGTGAGAATTACATGCAAGTATGATTGGAAACAGTAGGCTGGGTGAGATTAGAATAAACAGCCTAAACAAGTAAATAGGAAGGCCAAAACTAAACTTTAGAGGCAAGCCTCAATAAATAAGCCATATGATTTATAAGGAATAAATTGAAATGCCATTGGTTTAATTTAGTGTACTGGGAGAACGTTCCTAATATTGAGTCCAAATGGTGTGGTTGTTTTAAGTAAAAGTTCCCAGTGATTCTCTTTATCTCTGCGATTTTTGTCGCTCCAACTGGCATTATGGTCAATTGCAATCACTCTGAAATTTGAAATTGAATGACCAGCTAAATTGAAATATGATATTTTCTGTTTCATTTTCTGTTATATATGTATGTATATATATAATATATAATATATATATATATATATATATATATATATATATATATATATCAATTTCTACATTATACACATTGTTTTTATATTTTCGTTAATTGAAAAATGTTTGAATTAATTTCAATTTGTCATATTGCAAAAATTTAAAGTAATTGGATTTGGTTAACTATGTGATACGTAAAAAGAAGTTATTTTTTAAAATACTTAAATCTATCTAAAAATAACATCCGCTATCCGCCTGTACAGCATGATAACTCTGATAATTTTTAAATCATTGTGTAAGATAAGTTGGAAAATTAGCAAGATGAATATCAGTGTTGGCAGATGATAATCACCAAGATCGATGTTTGGTATTTAATGGTACTGGTAATCTTTTGAGAAAATGCTAGCAGTATCTCGTAACTACCACCCCCTTTAATACAAATTTAGCTCAGAACTGAAGTGCTAAGCGCTTGCTCCAGTTGTTAGATCAATGAGTAGGCTATACGCGAAAATATATGGTTCAAATCCGGCTTGATTAAAGAACTGTTGACGGTCTATTTATGTTGACATATTACCACTCATGTTTAAAAAAAAAATACTGTAAATTTCACGATTTCAAGTCACAATTGCTACGTTAATTTCAAAACTGTACGTGCTCGACGTACTAGTAGAGGTTCTACGTAAAATCTGCGATTGCGCTTTTCAATTTTGCAGAAAGGACTGAGTTGTCATGCAGCGAAAACGTGCAGCGAGTCGTGCAGTAACAACTACCGAATTATTTCAAACCTACACAAAGTGACAACAGTAGATTTTCAAAAATCATTTTTATGTGAACTTTTGAACGAAATATATAAGAGTAGTTGTGTTCATAAGATCTTTGGCATGCAGTACGATTATTATGGATCCAATCCATTTTTTATTATTGTAGGCTACAGTTCGTCCTCCAAATCTAAATCATTTTTGGGACCTAAAAATTCGGGTTATAATATAATGATGGGGTTATGTTGTGTTAAAAGATTGAATGTTGGTAAGTTGGTACAGTGCTTTGAAAAAGTGGTCTCGTATGGGCTTAATCGTATTAGAAGGATCTCGGAAGAGGGCTCGAATTGAGCAATGTAGGCCTACTGTACTTCTATTTTATATTCCTATTTATTGAATTGAACAATTCAAATAAATAATGTCTTTATCACTACCTCGATCCTGTTTTTTAGATTCAAGATTAAAAATACATTTTTTAGGCCTAATACTATGACTTTCTTTGATAAAAGCAATCTTCCGCAAGCCAAAATCATTGGTAACGGATTCTTCTTAAAAGTCGGCCCATAACAGTCGACCCGTCTTTTAAAATGTGGACTCATTTTATAAGTATAAATGGGATAATGTGTATCCTGTTTAAAAAAAAAATTGGACCGATTTTACTTGCAAATTTATCTAATATGGGACCATATTTTATAAAGTGAACCCATCCTTTTTAGAATGGGTCCATTTCATGCTTGTGTTTTACCTTGAATTTGCCTTAGTAACAAATGCAGTATATGTAAAAAAGGTATCACATTAAAACACTAGAGGGCGGCACATTTAATGTTAAGTAAAGCTTGAGTAAAGTAAAGCCTGTTTTCCACTAGGCGGTTCGCTTTCTGAGCCGATTGGTTGCGCATTTTTTCGCTTCGCAAAAACGAAATAGAAATGTAAATGCGCTTGCGCATTAGCCGACGCTTTCGATTCGCACGAATAAATTCGCTTAGTGGAAAACCGGCTTACGAACTGTACAGTAGGTAAGTTTGAATAAAGCTAACTAGTTGAAAACAGCCTTAAGGGGAAAAAAATAGATGGCGCCAATTAAAGGCAAATTTAAGCTGATTTTTCTAGTTTGATAAATCCAGCCCCAGGTTGCCATAGCCAACAGCATTTATGGTTGGAAACATAAGCATAAATTATTGACAGCCCATCAACATTAAAAACAGGGTAAACCTGGCGCGAGTTGGACAGCATGGTGCTGCCACACTACTAACCACAAGGTTAAATACCTGGATGGTGACTGGTGTGCTAAGCGCCCTTCCATTGTAGTTTATGAAACAAGAGCTTTTACTTATTTTTAACTTTTTAAAAAGTTCTGATGACTGTTGCATTATTTCTGTAATGTATTACAATCAAAAAGTCAGTTTTTGATGCAATGAATAAAAGCAGATATAAATTATAAATTATCACAGCAGGCAAGAAAGTTCTGCAAGGCTTGGTCTGAGGTAGGTTGTAGGAATTTAAAAGTCATATTAAGAATAAAGTTGTTTTTTTTTCTTTCTCATAAAGCATGTAATAATCCTGCAAGTGATTTAACACATTATATTTGATACAAAACATGAAGACAGATTATATCAGTGCATGATTTTTAAATTGTTTTTATTGTTGTAATGTATCACAAATGCATCTTTGAACGTTTTGCAAATGAAAGATGTGACAGTGGACATACACAAGCTACTAAAGTTATAAGGTAATTTAATTTACGACAGTAATCAGGTTTTCTTGCTTAATTCTAGTGTCTTATTATTAGTGAATGGTAAACAAAATGTAGGATATAAAGAGTGATATCTCCATTAAAAAGTACTATAACAAATGAAACATTGTTTATTACAAATTAACATTTAGTATAATTATCATTCTTGCATGAATCATGAGTTATTATTTAATTTTTGTGGGACTAATAATAATTAATGACAGAAAATAATACTGTAAGAAATTAATTGTCTTAGCGATTGGAAAAACTAAATTTTACTCTTCTAAGTTAGTAAGTAAAAGTTTAACTAAATTCATCTGGATCCAAATCAACATTTATATATATAATATATAAAAGTTGTTGAAATCAGTAACATGTGTAAATATGACAATGGAAATCTACACAGTGAAACTAATCTCAATGCCAGTAATCACATATAAACAAAACCAATTTATGAACTGGTTTAAACTCATCTCAATAATGCCTTGTAGTTACAGTATAATAGAAATATGCATTGCGCCCTCTATAATTGTTTTATATCACTCACATCCAACAGCAAGTACACTCGCCAATTGCAGGATGGAATGATGCTTTAGAAAGTCAGTCTCTTAATGAGGCTTTGGGAGTGGAGCTGTTTTCAGTCTTGAGAAAAAAAAATCTGCAGTGTCAGTGTTCAAACCCATGACTCTGGGATTGTGAAGCAAATATTTTAACCATTAAGTTATTCAGCTCAAATCCTTGTCTGCAGAATCTCCAGTTCTACACCACATTCTTTTAGTTTGCAATTATTCTAATGTCAACAGAGAAACATCTTAAATAAATTAATATAAGCTAATACAGAAATTGGATGTAAAGATATTTTTAATGTAAAGTTTATGTATTTTAACAGAAATACTGGTTTTTGCCCTGCAGCAAACCTTTAAAACTTTAATATATGAAACAGAATGTTCACAATTAAGTACAGTACTAGCATATTTGATTATTACAAAGATCTATATATACAGGTATACCATATATATATCAAACATTTACACCTTATGAAATATTCCTTTAATAACATAATTCTTCCAAATGCCATTTGCTTTTAAAAATTTACAAATTCAACTTAAATATATATTAAATTGACAGTTTTTATCTTATTAAAATTACACAAGTAACTTAGGGGAAAAAAACTACAGAATTGGCTTATAAAATTGCACAAAAAAAAGAAAACCTTGATACAACAGCACAAAAGTATCTTTGGCACTCGCTCTTGTCTTTTCTGTTCACTGATGTAGACAAAAATATCAACATATTTGATACAAAATAAACAGAACCATTAGCAAGAAATTATAGCATTATGTAGAAATATATTCATAATGAAATAATAATATCATTTTATATATTTATACTTGTATATAGATTTGAGTTGTCCATATGCTATGACGCTATCAACATCATGTAAACACTGGGATTATATCCTACCTTTATATTTATATCTATCAATTACTGTAGCTATTATACACTGTTCTGTATGATGACATGCAATATCTAAAATTATGCCATGCTATTTGGTCCACCATAACATAACATGTGGTTGCAAAAGACATTTTAAAGGATATCACATAATAATGTGATCATATTATGATAAGCAAAATTTACAAAAATAATAACATCACCCCAACAGGTAACAGTGAACACTATGTGTGTTAAAAAAGTATTTTCATCTCATTTCTAAACAATTAATTTCTCAAAAAATCCATTTAAAAGCATAAATTTTAAGCATGTATATGGTTATTTTTGACATTTACACTATCTACAAATGAACTCCAGTTCGTTAAAGAAAAAAAAATTCTTCAGAATGAAAGATATTAATCATTCCTATTGTTTTCTAATACTTCTCAGATAAAGAAAAATCCAGGGCAATAGGTTCCACAAAAGAAGTGTGACAAATCCTTCAGCAAAACATGAATTTAGTTTAGTGTTCCTGATGCGGTATTCGCAAAGCTTTTAAGTACAGGTCAATAACCTCTTCACTGGTGGATATTTCAGACGTACTGGTTACTTTGAGAGACGCTTTGCTACAATGGACGGATGTTGCTGCAATACTTTGGTTATGGTTTGATTCCACTGATTGCAGAATATCTTGGTTTTCTCTGTCGAGAATATCCAGGAGATCTTCTGTTGAACTGGCGCTTTCCTGCCGTGTATGATTTCCCTTGTTTACTTCCGCTTCTAGTTCTGTTAAACAATGAATTGGATCCACCCCAGAGTTGTAGATAGTCTCCCATACCTGGGTCACTGACGAGTACTTCCCCTTTGAATAGCGCTTAGATATTCGAACCGCACTATTACGATTGAACTGCTTGCGGGGTCTCATTACACACTCTGAAGATTCTGTGTTGGTGGAACATGCCGGCATGTCTTGATCAATACCAGAATCTCTCTTGGAATCACGCTGCCCTTTTGTTTTAACACTAGTCTCCTTATCCAGAATTTCCTCTTCTTTGGTATTTTCAGATTTACTTTCAGATGAGATAGGCTCATCAATACTAAGTCCACTATCAGCACCTCTGTACTTGCCATGTTTCTTAAGAATACCACGGCGGGGTCTACGATTACGACTATCAGATTTCTGACGGACTTTTATACTGTCCTTCTTGACTATAACACAGTTCTGCACAGGTGCAAGATTTTCATATGAATCATTAACAACCTGCTTGTTAGATCCACTGGAGTTTTTCAAAATTCCCACCACTTGTTTAGCAACTGGTTCCTCTGCTCTTTCAGCATCACT
This sequence comes from Anneissia japonica, assembly GCF_011630105.1. NCBI lineage: Eukaryota > Metazoa > Echinodermata > Crinoidea > Comatulida > Comatulidae > Anneissia > Anneissia japonica. The sequence continues at coordinate 162,383 of NW_022696538.1, forward strand.
GTCGCTCGATAAGTTCAAGTCCAATATTTTTTCGTCTTTGACATCATCAAATGTAAAGCATGAAGGGATTGAAGGTGGATCTGTGACCCAGGGGTCAAGCATAATATCACTTATTGAAGCACGATTCCTTGCATTGACGGTCAGTAGTCTTCGTATTAACCGAGATGCAACTATAATGAGACAAAAAAAATGTTAATATATCAACATTAACAGTTTATCTTCATTCCAAATGAATTTTTTCAAAGTATGTTAATACATATTTTAATTGAATTGACTATAGGAGGAGAGAGATTAAATGTATTTAGGAAATATTCGCAACATCCGCATATGTGCATCCAATTACATTTCACCTTTCTTAAGTATGTGACCACAACAGTCCACATATAATGGCTATTAGGCACCACGCCTTAACCACTACAGGAAACCAGGTTAAAACACTAATCAACTAATTCATATTCTTTCTTTTTATCTTGATACTGTATGTGAAGCCTGATGTTACCATCAATATTGACAAGAGCATAGCTTGAGCTTCTTCACAGGCTGTCAACAGGTAACTATAAGACTGGGGTAAGCATGACCGACAATGGTCTGCATGTTAGAATCCTCACAAACAAGGTTTAGAACCTAAATGGAAATCACTGCACCTTCCCCATTCAATAATTTCTAAAAAATGTACATTCTCATATTTATAAAAAAAAATCTTACCTGGTTTGTTTTCTGGTTCGTAGTACACTCCTTCTGTTATCTGTTGCCGTAGTAATGAGAATTTTGCACCATTAAACGGCATTGTTTTGTAAACCATTGCATATAACATGACACCAAGACTCCAGCAGTCAGCCTATAAGATATTTTTTTAAAATGAATAAATTCTCAGTTTTCTTAAATGGTAAAAAAATACAATATTATCAAAATAGATAATTTAAAAAAAATACCGTGAATGTAGAAACAAAAGCCAAATGAGTTTGAATTGGTTTTGTTGTACTGATTTTTCTAAGGTCCACACAAAAAAAGAGGATGGTTAATGAGATAGATTTTTGAATATTTAAAAAATGGGGAAAAAAGGGCATAACCATAATTTCTTTCACCTTTATCCTCCGGTTTCTAAAATATAAATAAATCTGTATTTCATTAACTGTTCCCAAGTTTTTTGAGTCTTGAAAAAAATCAGTTCTACAGCATATCAACATTTTTTTCCCCTCTGGAGCCTGGCTTATGATTCCCCTGAAATCTGATTAATTTTAATCTTAGCTTCCCATGCTGGCTTTTGAATTTGGAAAGCATATAACTTTCACGCATGCCACCACACATAAACAAATAAATAAAATAGAAAAAGGTATCGCAGTCAAATTGAGCATCAAATTCATTTCCGTTATTACAATGGGAGAAAATAAAGCAAGTTAAATGCAGCGTATTATAACAATCAAAGGGAGAAATTATTACAGCACCTCTATTGATACCATATGCTTATAATGAAAGGAATCGCTATCGGAGTCTGAGGGTAAATGTCCGATGAATAGTGGGGTTCAGGGGTTTTGGTAATTGCACACTCAGATTTTACAGCTTTCTAACAAAGAATGTATTTTTTTAATCAACTTGAGCCTAGTGTTGAACTGACTTAACTCTTAGAAGTCAAAATGTAAAGAATATTCTGTTATATTTGGAATGCAGAAACAAAATGGTGATCTAATCAACAATAACTTAGTAACTACTTGAGAAGAAAGTTTATATTTTCTAAAATTATCAATTAAGTAGGCTGGCAGCAGTGATGGAGTGGCAAAAAAAAAAATATTAAAAGGGCATTCATTATTATTTGGCTAATGCCAGAAATCGTAGATGTGAATGAATACTGTGAATTATTTTAATAACTGGTTTATTTATACTTCTGATGTGCATGATTTTATAATAAAAAAAGTAATCATGAAGAAAATTGCATTTCCTTTCTTGAATATATGAGTCGATTTACCTCTGGGCCATGGTATGGTTTTCCATTTACAATCTCGGGAGAAGCATATAATGGACTTCCACAGTACGTACTCAAAAGCTTATCAGAATATAGTGTTGACAGTCCAAAGTCTGCTATCTAAAGGGGAAAAAAAGATGAACAAATTATATTAGTCATAAAGTCAAGAGCTGTAAATTAAGTAAATCAAGTTTGAAAAACAAATCCTATATATAGTATTTGTGGCTGTATTTACCATACAATGTGGACAAGGATTTTTTAACCAGGGCTAAGAATGTATATACCCCCCTCCCATGTTGTTCTATGGACTGGGCCAAATTGTTAACCATAGACCAAAGCTTTGGACGTTCATTATTATTATTTTTAATTCTCTCAAAATATACACAACATTCATGCAGTAAAAATGCTCCCTTGTTCATAATCCACAGAAACTATATCAATATACAGTATGGCCATCTAAACTAAAATTTGCAGATTTCTGGAAAATGAAATCAACTCAGGTAGGTAACAATATAAGTGTCTTATATTTATCATACTCCTCAGTGTTTGATAGCTTGTAGAAATGGGTGCCTTTAAAATGTAGAAGCCTCCGGCACGATGTAGGGGACTGTGGGGAAGTGGGAAACTTCACTATTTAAAACAGACACATCTATGAAGAACAGTATCATGCCAATGCGATGGGAATTACTGTACACACAGTCAAGTGAGTTTGCCATCAAGTTCACAAGGGTGAAGAAAACCGTGCTAAGACTCATAGTGAGATACAAACACATCAGTAAAAATAAAACCCCAAAATAGATGTCCCATGGACTTTGTTTACAGCCACAGCTTACTGACAAATGATTGGCTAACAGCTGGCTCCAACGATACCTGTTGACAACATAAAGAGATGCTGACACTATGTCATTTTTAATAACACAGCTCATAAAAAAAACATTTACTATAAACATTTTTCAAAAGCATATAATGAGTAGTTTTGGAGTGTAAAATGGGTCTAACATAGTACTTCAAACAACCCATAAAATAATTTTAACTATAAAAAATATCAGTAGTCTGAGCATGGTCCATGTGACATTTTTAAATTCATGTGCATTCTTACATTTTTTTAGATTTTTTTTTCTTATTTATTCAAGAAAAACATAATTGTATGAGAAAGTTTTGAATGTAATAAGGCCATGTAAAATTTAAAAATTGGTTAGTACTAGCATCCTTATGTTATCAATTTTCATTGTAGGGAGGGAAGTTTTATTTTCCTCATGTTGAACATGAAAAAAGAATGTTGCAAGGAAAAAAAAAACAAAACAAAGAAGAAAACAATAGAGACCAAAATTCCATACAAGAAATTATGTAATTCATCTTTAGAAAGCAGAAACTTATGAATAACAGTCATAATGCAATTATCTCTATACAGTATAATCACGGACAATTCACTCCAACACAACAGCCATCATGGATGCCATGTGGCTACAGTACCACAGTAGAGCATTAAACTGTAAGTGGTCTGGCTAGCGTGCGGACGTGTCGTAAACAAACCTGTATTAATATGGAGTTTGTGAGTGTTTTGTAAAAAAAAAAAAAAAAATTATGTTGGTGGCCTCTCTGATGGTAGGGAGGGGATGTTAACCAATTTTTTTTTTACATGGCCTAACTACCTGCAATACTCAAAAGCAATTCTACCCAACTGCCTAAAGAGGAAATTATTAAATCCAACAATTCTATAATGACTGATCTAAGTAGGACATGGACCAAAGATTTATACAGTATTTTGATTATTCTATAACACTTAGACACATGTACAGGAAAAGATAAAGCACGGATCAATTTTAGTTCCTACTAAATATTCGATGAAGCTATGTTTTCCGCACACTACAGGATGTTGTCAGCACTCCCCTGACGCTAATTGTTTCACTGACTTTATAATCTGGTTTGTGACCATGGATTAAACGGTGCTAATATACACGAAGCAAAATAGATATTCATAAAATAATAATTTAATTTTTACAAGGACAGAGAATTTTCTCCGTCAGAGTTACAGCAAGGCAGTACCACAACAATCTAACTTGATTAATGTTACAAATTTTGTAGAAGGCCTTCAACAAACATAACTAGTCTACTGTCAGTTATCGAAGATATAAAAATGAGAAGTGAATAATGATTCATTATCAAACATGGGTGGGAGGGCTACTAAAAGGTAATAATATATCGGAAATAGTTAACGAAGTATTGAAGTCTGTATTTCATAAGATGGCAAATATAACTTGCTACAGTGACTCATACCTTGTAATGTTAAAGCCTCTATTTTAAAGAGGTAAAACTACAATAAAATTTTGATATTTCATGACTCAAGATTTCGGTCTGGCTAGCGTGCGGACGTGTTGTAAACAAACCTGTATTAATATGGAGTTTGTGAGTGTTTTGTAAAAAAAAAAAAAAAATTATGTTGGTGGCCTCTCTGATGGTAGGGAAGGGATGTTAACCAATTTTTTTTTACATGGCCTAACTACCTGCAATACTCAAAAGCAATTCTACCCAACTGCCTAAAGAGGAAATTATTAAATCCAACAATTCTATAATGACTGATCTAAGTAGGACATGGACCAAAGATTTATACAGTATTTTGATTATTCTATAACACTTAGACACATGTACAGGAAAAGATAAAGCACGGATCAATTTTAGTTCCTACTAAATATTCGATGAAGCTATGTTTTCCGCACACTACAGGATGTTGTCAGCACTCCCCTGACGCTAATTGTTTCACTGACTTTATAATCTGGTTTGTGACCATGGATTAAACGGTGCTAATATACACGAAGCAAAATAGATATTCATAAAATAATAATTTAATTTTTACAAGGACAGAGAATTTTCTCCGTCAGAGTTACAGCAAGGCAGTACCACAACAATCTAACTTGATTAATGTTACAAATTTTGTAGAAGGCCTTCAACAAACATAACTAGTCTACTGTCAGTTATCGAAGATATAAAAATGAGAAGTGAATAATGATTCATTATCAAACATGGGTGGGAGGGCTACTAAAAGGTAATAATATATCGGAAATAGTTAACGAAGTATTGAAGTCTGTATTTCATAAGATGGCAAATATAACTTGCTACAGTGACTCATACCTTGTAATGTTAAAGCCTCTATTTTAAAGAGGTAAAACTACAATAAAATTTTGATATTTCATGACTCAAGATTTCAATATGCAGCTGAAAGGTCACTCACAATGCACATCACCACAAAAAAAGTGTCATAACATGCAATAAGAGACATAACAAAAACTAAATATTACAAAAATAGCTAAGCAGTGTAAGTGGATGCAAAAAGTTAAAAATGTTTTGTTGTGTTGTAGAACTTCTCACTTCTAGTTTAATAACTTTTTGGAAAAGCATTTACGTACATTTCGCCCGCAATGTTTTCCCTGGAACAAAATCCAGATATAAATAGTTGGCTCCTGTTGGCATGGCTAGAGGGCAACAGATAGCTAAAGTTTGAAATAGCATCATCAGATATCAAAGCTTCCAAAAGCTGCTCAATGTACTATATATTTATATGATAAACATCATTATAGATCGGATGAACATGTAAATTTCCAGGTAGAGTGAAAGCCAATACAGGTCTGTAGCACATCTGTATGTCCATACTTTTTTTTAAAAATCTTTTTTTACATACAATATATAATACATAATTTACTTGTCTCGCATGTAATTACATTCATGCACGCTATACTGTAAAATGAGGCCCAGTGCAGTATTTATATACAGTAGCATAATTTATATGTTATACTGAAAACATGTTGGGTGCTTATTTTGGATTTTTAAGCCTCGACAATATGTATTTGAGACAAGCAATGACAGCAACGTGACACACTCTTCCAAATAATGAATGAAAGATTTGGCAAACATTTATATTTTTTGTTTACAAATATCATCTGAATGAAGACATCAAACAACTGCCAGAAACGAAATGATAAATCCAAGTTGAGCATTCGCATAGATCTCGTTGTCTGTCGATATTCGTATGTAACCTTTAAAACGGAACTAACCACTTTGATTCATGGCTTTGTAAGGCCTAATGTTTGAACTGCAGACTGATGGGACTCTACATGGACTTTGTCATCATAACAGGCATTCTGTAGATTGACTTGTGCAGGGGTCCTAGCAATAAATAGCTGCTATTCTCGTGGGACAATGTGCTGGAAGACAAACTTCCTTGAATTTGCTAGCTCATTGTTTTTCATTCTGTTGAATTCTCTGAAAGTTTTAGTGGGTGACAGCATGGATGGTGAGAGCAACTTGTTTTGTTGAATGCACTGAACAACAGGGCAGCTAAGAAATTAGTGGAAAACTTACCCAATGGTTTCAGGTTTACATTAAGCTAAATAAAATTAATTGCTAGTTTTCATGTCCCCACCCCTATTAAATTTTGGAGCCTCATGAAAAAAAATTAATTGCGATTTAAAAAAAAAAAAAAAAAAATGTCCATGCAAAATGAAAATGATGATGATCTGAAAGATTATTGTAAAAGGCTAAGAAGAGTTGGAAACAAAAGACCAGCATAACTCCTTTTATACTTCTTTTATAAAAAAAAATAATAATAAATTATTATTTGCCAGCATTTTTACCACTGGTATATAGAATAATAAATAGCAAATATCTTCACCAAAAAAATAATTTCAAATCCCGGATGTGTAAAGATTGGTTTAAATACAAATCGCTACACGTTATTGCCAACAGCTTTCGGTGATGCTAATCAGTTAGTCGTATTAGGAAGCCTTCCCAGTTGCTCTGGGCACTGACTGCTACGCAGTACAACGATTGCACTGAAGACACTGTAGTGACTTTGTAGCGATTTTATGGAAACCTGGCTTTCAATTAGGCCTAATATCATTTGGCCTTATATGAAAAATTTCAATACCCCAACAGAATGAAATGGGTGTGTCAGAAAGTTAGGTTAATTGCATTAAATTGTAGATCTATAAAATGAAATAGTATTTATCCTGTCAGATCTTGACATTCATTTTCAATGTCTTCTGCAGGATTTCAATGTCAAATATACAAATTAAAATACTTCATTTAAATCTAGGATCATAAGCGTTATTTGTAATCCAATGCAGTGACATTTTTAAACCTCTGTCAAAAACAAAAACATGTGACATGCCTAAATATGGTTATGATAACATCACATTATGACCATATATAGGCACATCATGACTATATATGGTCATAAAAGTTTTTTGTCAAAGAAAATTTGATCTAGACAGACCCTACAAGTCAAGGCTCTGTTCTGAAACTTTTGGAATACTGTACAGTAAAATTTAGAAGAACTTATGGTTTATGAAATTTTTTCTAAATGGAATAAATCCATTCTGTGAGCTTAAACAAGGCTTGCACTTATACTAATAATCACTCTACTCTACAGAATTTTCTAAGCCTTTGCACGGAATAGCACTTGTAGATTGGAATTCTCCATCAACATAAAGGATTACACTTGGTGGAATTTGTAAACGGAAATATTGGATATTGAGTCTTTTGATGATATCGGAAATCCCAAATAGCACAAAAAAAAACTTGATGATAACCATGACAGGCTGGTAAAGAGATTTGTTCAAAGATAATACAAGTCAACTGAGCAAAGGCGGAAATCTGTGACAGGAAATCATACTACAAACTGCAGGAAAAATTGGATGAACACAGGATCCAATAGGAGATACAGCAGCTGTTTCAGGCGGATTCACTGATCTACATTCTGGCCACAGAGATAGTGGGGACTACCAACAGAAGACAAGGCTGCCAGGGTGTGAATGTATCTGGTACGAGTAGAAATAGCTTGGATTAGGAATTTTTTCTCCAGTGTATTAAAAGATTCTGCTGACCTGGAGACAGGAAATAAATTTCAGTCATCTTGCAAAGGGTAGAATAAAAAATATAACAAGAAACATCTTTTATTTATTGTTTAACAGAAACAAAAATACACAATATTAATGATCTGCAGTACTTTAAACAGGAGAGAAGATAAATTGCAAAGATCAAAAATATATTCACATACCGGTATCTAATATTAGCAAGAGCAATAAATAGTTTCAGGATTATCTTTTATAGTAATTTCAAAATTGTACATATCCATAACCACATTATTTCTTGAGAGGCATCAGTAGAATAGTTCAGCAGACTACACGCTGTCTTTTGCACTACTTTCGGTTACTTCATCTACCCAAAAAAAGGCTGCAAGTTATAAATAGCTGTAAATGACACTACAGATACTTGTTATACTAGACATTGACACCTATACATCGACATGGATCCTAGGAACCTAGAAAGAAAACATTATCTGCACAAACTTATTTTAACTACCAAACAGAACAAAAGACATACAATATCTATACCCTCTGGATTATGGATACAAAAACAAGAAAATCATGAAACTAATTTCAAGGGGTAAGATCAAAATTTTCTAGTTTAAATTTGTAGTGCAGCAATCTTGTGGCTGTCAATGCCTAGCAGTATGCTATTAAGGGCCCTGTCATTTACTTACAACTTCATTGTCAAGTTACATCTAAAGAATGCAAGAAGCTGAAAATAATGGTATAAAAAAAAGTAGCCTAAAACTGCTTCAAGCTATCTAATCCTAAATTTCATAAACTGATGTAAGTTTCACTGTTAATTAAGATTTGTGGTGAAGTAAAGTTTTAGGAATTCAGACAGATGCCAATTTCACAAAATTATTTATAGATGCGTATGTACTAACTTACGAATTGGTAAATGTGAACAACTAAAGATCATAATGGATTATGGTGGCATTTGCAGTAAACACATTAAATCTAATGTTGTATTAATAGAGGTAAACATTTATTTATTTTTATTTATTTTATAACAATCGTCCAACAGGAACTCTTCGTTCCCACTTACAGGTGAAAATTGCAATAAACATCAAAAAAGTAATCAATACAATAAAATCACAAGATATAAAAAGATTATTATTATTATTGCTATGATTAAAATTAATATTTCTGAATTTACAATAAATATGTAAATAAACATACATTTCTATACTATTTGAAATATTTGCAACTATTTTGGTTGAAGGTGTACTGGAGAGAATTGCACAGATACTGCATGAGCCTTTTTTGTCTTCAGTCAACCTACTGTACATTTTTTTACAGTTAAATGAAAGTAATGAGATCATTAATAATATATTAAATACTGGAATAAAGTAGCTCTTCTGTTAAAGGACTATTTTTCAACTACAGTATTTGGAAACCAAAATCTGTGTACTGCTCAAATGTACCAACAATATTGTTTCATTTTATTTGGTTAGACCACAGCAGAGTAAAGTATAGGATAAAGTTACACCACTGAGCTTTAATTTACTTGTCTTCAAACTTTTTTTGGAATATAATATAACACATGAAACTACAGTAAAACGAGATTATTCAAAATCATCATGATTTCAAGTCCACTGTAAATGGGAATTGTCTCCGGTGTTAAAATAGCATTACATTACATCAGTTGAGAAGGAATAGGCTTTTGTTAGGTCTACTCACTTTTACTGCATTCCATAATATAAATAGTTCCACACCTATATTTAAAAACTAACTTCTTTTGAAAATCACAACAAAAGTTTACCAATTACTGTCTGTTTACAATTTGATACTAAGATGTCACTAAAGGAAGTTGGCAATTAAATTTCAACCAAATCCATTCATTATTTAACATAAAAATAACGCTAAAAAGAAAAGATCGACGTTTCGACTCCTTCATGGTGTCATTTTCAAGATCAAATGATGAAGTAAAAAATATACAGCAACTATAATCTATAGAAAAAGCTAATCTACAATGTAAAAGTTAATAACAGTGGGATATTAATCCCTGTGTTAGATAAAAAGCTTTGCTTTGACAGAGTCACTTTATTTATTCAGACTGGGTTTTAGTTGTCTAATAAATAGCATTTCATGAATGAGAGTCAAATTTGTTCCTACATTTCTTTAAAATGTTGAAACATGACTCAATACTGCTTGGGCTGATATGATGGTCCTTAGCATGTTGTCCTAACAGAAATCTTTTATGTTCAGCAATACGTTGGTAGAGGTGTCGGTTTGTGTATCCGACATAACTTACATTCACACAAGTCACATTTAAATCTGTACACAACATTGACATTGTAGATTAGCTTTTTCTATTGATTATTGTTGCTGTATATTTTTACTTCATCATTTGATCTTGAAAATGACACCATGAAGGAGTCGAAACGTCGATCTTTTCTTTTTAGCCTTATTTTTATGTTAAATCCATTCATGCCCTTAATAATAACCTTAAGTCAATAAAACCTACCTGATTCTATATACTTTCTCTTCTGAAACATTAACAAAGTATTTTTCCCTATTCAATTCTACAAAACTCTACAAAGCTTTTAGACCAGTAAATTATAATCCAAATTTAGTCTAATTGTTATTTTGCAGAAAGTTTAAAGTCATGATTCATTTTTTATTTGTATAAAAGATTGGCAGCCTAGCTAACAATGACAACATTCAAATCAGAAATTAAGTTTCATTTTATAGTTACATTTTCAATGCTTTGTATAGACATTTCTACAGGCATACTCAGGGATGTAATTATGGTGGGGGGGCGTCACCCATCCTTGAAGTTTTCCACCCAGTGTAAAGTTAATTTTATGACCCTCCACCCACCCTTGTTTACCCACTTTTCCATCCTTTAAAAGTCTCTTATTATTTAGAGTTAAACTAATGTTGTCACACACTCACCCTAAAAATGTCTATCACCCACAATTAGTTTTCTTCAGCTATAACCCTGCATACTATATTCCTACAGTACATTGCAATATGCAGATTCCAATAACAACCAACAATTCAAAATCAATGGTGGGATAATCAAGGGGGGTCTGAAGCCCCCGACTGGGGGAACTGGGTGGGGGGGGGCTGCCGATGCCCCAATGAGGAGGCAGATTTCCTGACGAGAGCAAAATGGGTGTGGTTGAGCGTCGCTTGAAATAGTCCGACAGAGCGCTCCCCCCAGAGCACGCAGGCGCCACCCCTGACTTTATTCCTAAAGCATCATGCATTTTAATTACAGGATTAAGTTGTACCGCAACAACACTCTCTGGTTGTACATAACGTAAGTAATTTAGTATTTCCTGTTCAAATCCAGGCCAGGTAAAGGGGGTCAACTGAAAATACCCTTCGGTTATTTCACTCAAAATACCCTTCAGTATTTCATTCATTCAAAAAAGCTCTCTGTGTAATCATGGTGGTATGGTGTAATTAATTCTTACCCCATAAAATGATGAATGTCAGAACACAGCTTTTATTGTTCAAGTTCTGGAAGTTTCTATCATGTCACAACCAATATGCCATAGACATCACAACCAACAAACCCACAAGTCAGCTACGAAAACTATCAATCATACTGAATGAATGTTCCAGCAGAAACAAAGTGCAGTACTATGGTATGATCTTGTGGGCATGGAATTAGAAATAGTAAGAATCAATTAAAATTGAACAGGAAGACACTGTATCACACTACCACATTAATTGACTTTTATGAGATGATAGGAAGTGAAGTTCAACAGGGTAGGTGGTAGTTTTGATTCTCAGGAATCTCAGTACATGCCTTCATCCTCTACAACAATAAAGGTGTTAATCTTCACTGAATGGTAAATGGTGAAAGACCTAAGGCTATCTTTAAGTATTTTCCCATCATCAACAAAGTAATTGTAACTGGTACTAAATAATGTATTATTTCACACCTATGTCACATTATTGGGGTTAATTAACTTGTAAGTTACTGACCCAAAGATAACATACATACTTATTCTAATATAAAGCAAAAACAGGGCACAATTTAATATTTACATTTTCAGATGAACATAAGCAGAATGCTGGGAAGGGAATTGGATTATTTGTATTTAACATGATTATTTTTAATCAAATTACTCATACAGTATTTTAAAGGTAGCTTTTCATGATTGCCACTGATGTTTTTGATGTTATAAATTTATAATTCACTATTCATTAGAAAAAATGGAGAAAAGTTCTTCAAAATTGTGTACAGTTTCAGAAAACATAGAAAAAAACAGTAATCTATTACCATAAATTTAAAATAAACGATGTGAATGTTTGTATTACGGAAAACTTTTCCAGAACCATATCTAAAAGATACAATTGGGATTATGCACCCCCTAAATCGAAAAGGTTCGAATTTTTCAATCCTTGAAAAAAAATTGAGGAGGAAGAACGTATATCATGGAATAATTTTTTCATGTTAGAAACCTTAGATCACAATCACCTAAATGAAAAGCAGGACCCTGTCCACACCAGGGGTGGCTAGACTTCCCCGACGGGGGAGAGGCGTGGATCCTCTTGTCGGGGAGCTTGGACCCTCGTCGGGGAATTCCTGGCACCGCCCCTGGACCACGCACGTTTTATGTGACAAATGTGTGTACCCTCAACTTTCTCATGTGAACATAAAGACTTTATATCACACCCACGTACGCATGCAAATTTGTGACATATTGATAATGTGGACAGATCTTTCAGATTTGGTACAACTTTAAGTGTTATTTTAGTGGAACTTGAGAATATTGCATACAGAAACATTGCGAGTTGGAAAATGCAAGTTGCGGTCGAAATACACAATCTACATTTTCACATTTTATTAGAGACATCATGAAATGAAATACGAAAACATTCACAAAGAATCAAGTTGATTGGAAGCCAAGCACGCCATAGATAGGAAAATACACCTGTCTTCACAAAATCACACTTGAAGTAATCTAATTAAGTATGATTAATTACATATTTGAGATTAATTACAGATATAAATAATGATACAACAGAGATTAAATTCTCTTATCCCTGTTCCCGAGTGCAAGATACATGAGTTGGTATCTAATAACCTTTCAGGCCTTGTCTTGATTCATCGAAGATTACCGTACTAAATTCTACTTGCGGAGAATGAAACTTTCATTTCCCTTGGCTTTAATCCTCTATTAGGGAAGCAAGTTTGAGTCTTTGAGTTTACCGATATAGTATAGTGACAGATTACTTTCACAACACCAGAACCTTGCTAACAATCTTAATCCTACTACTTAACTTATTTGTTATAAGAAAAGTATAGTGCTTCAAAACTCATTTTCAAAGTATAAAAAAAGATTCCTTTTTTAGCAAAGGATTGCAATTTTGTTGGGAGTCTCCGAAAAATGGCAGTCTCCTGTACTTTTGTGAACCAAAAATTTTCAACAAACTAATTCCATGGAACAATTTTGAGCTGGAAAATATATTAGCTTATATACCTAATTAAGGCATATAGGACATATGACAGGCCTGTAAAAAAATCATTATCTTGAATTCAGATTTGAAGTCTGGAAATGATGAATCATTTTTAACAATAAATCCATTATATTTAAACTATCTACTTTCTTACAGATCAATGTGATTTTAGTATAGTTTAAACAGCAAAATCTTTACAAAAATATATACACATACCTATGGTAATGTACTGTATATACACCAGAGAGGAAATTATGAATGTGGGCATATCAGGTGACAACAAAAAGTGTGCTGTGGTAACATTCTTTGGAAATTAATCATAACATTGAGGCTCCATGATTGAGGTAATAACTTCCTTCTTAGATACACCCATTAGTTTCCCCCGCATACCATCATCCTCGGCAATTACTCCCATATGCATCATCATAAAATAATTTTTTTTTTATAGAAAATCACTTTGTTTTGTTTTTTTTGTTATATGCAATCTCAATCTAAAGTGATATGACCACCCTCTCCATGTCAATTTATAACTCCATAGATTTTATAAAATAACAACAATGAGATAGACATAGAAATCATACTTTCTAAAGGAAAATATTTTTATATGGGTTATGGCTAAACATTCATCACTAATTCCCCTCTAATTCAACTAAGCAGTTTCATTCAGTAATATATTCTTATTGTGAAATTGATCAGACTTTTGCACAATTTATATAAAAAAAAATTGATGATACCCATTAAATCATACTTTTAAAAACTGCCAATTAAACAGAATAAAAACCTATTTTGTACCTAATGCTAACTTTACATATAAATCAATTATCTGCTAAATAATAGGCCAAAACAAATGAAAGATTAGTCCACTCCACTAATGAAATGTTTGAAGTAAAGTGTCAATGTTAACAGCCTGTATTATTCCTTCCAAAAGGTCTACTGTACCTTTCTAAAGAAGGTTAAAAACTATATCAAGTCGAGGACAAAACAGTTTCCTGTTTCGGGATCTCATCAATAAAAGTCAATTACAAATTCTGAATGGAGGTATGCATACAAAAAAAGAAGAAAAAAGTGCTTTAATTTGGTCAAGATTACAATATTTTATGTATTTCCTTTTAAATTCATTGAAAATGCAGTGCAGTGCCAAAAATTCCTAAAAGAAAGTTCCGGGATCCACAATAGGGTGTCCAAAGATTCTCAACAAGCAACAGGGGTCAAAACACCCTCAGCTCCAAAGTTTTTAGGGAAATGTTAGGAACAGACACCTCTAAATGGCCAAAAATGGCAATCTCGGTAGACTGGTAAATGCTTTGTGTAGTGTTCCCGACAAAATAACTGGATTCTTCCCCAACGAGGATCCAGAATTCCCCAATGGGGGTTCATGAGCCCCTAGACATGCATGCATGCCACTGACTGCATGAATGAAGTGCCATGCGATGCCACTGAAATTTACCACCTGCATTAAATTTTTGTAATCAATTTTTGAACAAAAGATAAATGTACCATGCTTCAAATAAATCAAAATGTCCACCTGCTTAGCATCATTCTTAACAAAAACTTAGTAATAAAAGCAAGATTTCAAGCATTTTGAAATGTCATATTGGAAAAAACAGTGGCTTATGCAGAGGCGGCGATGACGACAACAAGGCACAAAATAATCTTGAATAAAAATATTGAGCATGAAAATTGCAACATCACAGGCAAGATAGACGCATGTATAGCCAGCCTCAACCATCTCTGTCCTTTGCTTAGAAATATTTATTTTTGACAATATATTACAATTTAACAACAAATAAACTATTCCATGTTTCAAAAGCTATAAATTTGTCAATGCTAGAAATACACTAAAGATGCAATAATGAGTCAATAGTTACCTTAACATTTAAGTTTTCATCTAATAAGACATTTTCCAGTTTTAAATCTCGATGGGCGATGTTAAGCTGGAAGAAAACAATCAAACAATAACTTATAAGTTAGGATCATGTTTGTTTCAATGTTAACAAAAAGATATAGAAAAAAAATATCCCACAAAATCTCCGGCAAATAGATTTCTTTTTAAATGGATTCTTCATTCTTGAAACTGTAAAGGAGCATCCCAACAAACACAAAACGTTCTTATAATATTCGCAAACGTTGCAGTTAGGTATGTAACAAAATAACGCTTTCACAATGTTGTAAGAACGTTCAAACGTTGTGACGTTGTGAAATTAGGTTAAAATTATGTACAAATGGTTCTACAAAATAATGTTTTTATCACCAAACTGTAACGTTATTATAACATTCTTATGCAATATTGTTAGCTGGAATTACAGGGTATACCTTTTTTTCTTTTTAAAATTGACTTACACATCTTTATATGAAAAATGAGACAATGTTTAAAATATAGAGGTCAAAAGCTAATAATTAACACAAAAAATGTTAAAATCGGATAACAAATGGCAAAAATATGATATTTGTCTTCGGTCTACATGTATTAAGACATTAAAATTCCTGATTTTAAGACTATCGTTTTTGATGACAAGAGCCTAGGTAGTTTATTGAGATCTGGTTAGGGGTTGTCCACAATTATCAAAATTTTCACAAGTATACAAACAGTAGGCCTACACTGGGGGTGGGAGAGGTACTGTATACATATTTGCACACTTTTACATGCATGAAAATGTTGATTTAAAACAATATACAATATTTAAAATAATGATTTTTAATAAATTATACTGAAATTATGAATATAATACTGGTCTCCCTTCAATTACAGACCACTTTTGGGAACAGGGTTTTCATGGTCTTTAGCAGCTTTGGTCTCTAAAAGTACAATAAAAATAAAAGACTATTGGCGGTGTCTCTAATTAGATGTAGACCTGTATACATTTTTATGTAACCAAGTACAATAGTTTAGTTGACAAAAAATGGAGAATGGGTTTGTAAAATCAACATTTGTTATGTACACTTTCAATAATATTGTTTGTACACTTGCGAAAATCTTGATAATTGTGAAAAGCCCCTTACATTTATCTATCTGATTTTAAATTACAAAAACAGTGGGCAAGTGGACAGGAAGGCAAGGTAGACAAAAGGAACAAAACAAAAAAGACATGCAGCATACCTTGTGACAATAACTGACAGCAGACACTATCTGTCGAAAGAATTTCTGAGCATCTTCCGGAGTCATTTTATCATCATTGATATAGTCATACAGTTCACCACCATTGGCATATTCCATAACCATCACAATCTTATCTCTACTCTCAAAAACTGAAAGAGAATTAAACAATTTTATAACATAACTACAATAGCAAATTCAGTTCAATGAAGTAAAATTTACCGACAAAAAGTTATTTCTAAATTCTGAATTGATAATGCTTCATATAATTTGTAACATCATGGGAGAACTCATTATAAAAATGTTAACGAAATATTATCATTTGAAAAAATCTTTTAAAGGCTATTTTCAATTTCATTACCCAGAATTAAATGTCTGATTTCCAGTTTTATTTGACTTTCAGTTTTTAATTATGCAACTTGTATTAATTTCTTAATTACAGTAATATCTGATGTGTCAATGTCATTTAGTAAAATGCTAGAATGTCAAAAGATGGTTTCCTTTATTTATGTCGGGCAATAAATGAAAACCATTATAAAAGAAGGTTATTAACTTGTGAAGGGTGAGAAGTCAACTAGAATTACAAAAGGTGGAATGCAATAAACTGCAGAAGACTAATAACTCATTTTACATCTTCTTTGGAACAATGAACAGAGCTCTAATACAAAATATTGGATTAAGAAACCCATCAAGTTGAGCTTTTTGATGCACCCCAGCTGAGGTTTCCCCTGTATCCTTGGAGCCAATGCCCATCCAAGGCAACAGATTGGTGAATGACAGGGTAAACTATTGTTAATGAACAAAGTCTAGGGGATATTATGTGATATTGACAATGGTACATGCCAAGCTTTCCCAAAAGTCCCATCTACATATCTGACAAAGACCCCTGTAGAGGTGAAGCGATGCATGGATAAACAACTATTACTGTTATTAAAGCATTTTGATATAACAACTTAAGAAATCTACTTGGTACATACAAAACAAAAGACCACTAATAGGTGAAGTGAAATTGGCATTTAAGAAAAAACTATATCTGCTATAATTCCCATTTTGATCTCACTAAACCACCTGAAAATGTCCCAATACATGACAAGGTACCCTGTAATATTAGAATGAAGTTTAAATGGTAAATCGCCTTAATCAAGTGCTGGTAGGACTAAATAGTTTCCGCAGTAGGCTAAACGTCTACACAATAAAATTAATTTATGACATCAAAAAGATCAACAAAATCTAAAATTATTCTTTGGATTAACTTATAGCTCAACAGGATTTAGAGAGCAAACTCATCCCTTCTCTGCTTTCCCTATAAACCACAAACCAGCATTCATTCTTGTTCCAAGCCTTCTCATGGGATCTATTTCCCATCCATTTATAAGCAATTATACATTCTTTCACTTCCTCTCTCCATGCTCTGATGAACCTACACCATTTGGTCATCATTACCTGACCAAGGCTAATACTACATACATTCTGACCTATCACAAACTATAGCTAAAAATCAGAGATCTAGGAATGCAAGGAAATTACAAATTGTCTCAGGATTTTGTCATTCATTAGTACAAACACTTCCGTTAATACTGCAATAGACAAAAATTTCTTTTTTCTACAAAACTTCAGCTAAATTTCAATTATTAAAAAAACAACCATTGACAGCAATAATAAATTATTCATAGGAGAAAAAAATGTTCTACCCAAGTAACATAGAAATTACGGTCAGTTCAGTCAGAATTATTGTTTAGTAATAATAATAATATCATCTTACTAGGCAGAGTGTATATGTAGGCTTTTTTTCTGCATTATTATTATTTTTTTTAATTAATAAATTATATTTTAATTATTCATTTATTTATTTTTTTGTACATTTATTTTAAGACAGGACTGGCATGGATGGGAAGATAGGCAAAATAAAGATGCAAATACGCTTTAGGGCCACAATCCATTAATACCCTGGCGCACTCCTGGACCTCTGCCAGGACCTAAGTCAGTGCCAGGGTGTGGCATGGCTATCACTCACAAATTAATAAACATCTGTTTGGTTATATTACACCTTTATTTATAAGAACCAGTAAATGTTTGCCCAGACTCAGTGTTCTTATTTTTTGGCCAATTTCAGGCTCAAAATGTTATTCTTATTTTAAAGATAGAAAATTATTATTTTACAGCAGTATATTACTATAGTCCTACTGTAATAATAATATAGAGGGCATTACATACACACCAACTGCAAATAAGGTATATATAAGATTTGCTTTTCTATTTAAAAAAAAAAAAAAAAAAACTCATTTGACCTTTAGACTCAATTTGTTCTTATTTTGTTCAAATTTTTAAGCAAGTTCAGCCTCATTATTCTTATTTAAAAAAATGTATTTCTAGAAGACACCTGTCATTTTGTAGTTTAGAAAACAAAAGTTAATGGAAGTGAACAAAGCAATTAAGTGTTTACATTAGAGTCTGACTCATCAAAACCTTGGTACAAATGGCCAGTATTTAATAATAATACCTCGTAAAAACAATCATAAATGAGAGTTGATAAATGCTGCTGCCTTGCATGGTCACAAGTCATGAAAGCCAATTGTGACCCCATATACATAATGGTTTTGGTTATTCTATAATCTATCCTCATTACAGTAATAATGGACATCCATAATACAACACACAATATGCAGTACGACAAAGATAACTTAATAGATTTATACCTCCATGATAGATCAATGGAATGTACCAAATATTGAATAAGGAAACCGAGTAATGAAAGATATTTGCTTGGCAGACTGTCACATATATTTTTTTATCTCTGTATACTAATTTAACATTCTTAAATAATCTCTGAAAAACAAATTTCTTATCTGGTACTGGTATTGGGTATTTATATTTCGCCTTTACCTTGCGGTTATGAAGCGCAAATGTATCGTTAAGTTGTATTCATAACTGACGAATAAAAAAAATCTTGAATCTTATCAAACGTCAACCAGTATATTCACTCAAGATGCTCAGAATTGTCTCTTTCAAATAGCAGGCAGAAAAAGAAATATTATCACTATTAGGCCTAACTAATAGGAATTCATAATACAACCATGTACTTAATTACAAAGCACCTGTACTTTGAAAGTAATAAATTATACTAGCTTGTGTATTTGAGTGTTGTTTGCTGTCTATGTTCCTTGTGGTCTGTAAACACACTTATGTCTTGGTTGTACCTGTTTATTGAACTATAATGTGAACTTTGGTCAGAGGTCAACTTGAACAATATTATATTTACTGCTTTTCCTACCACCGCTTGAAACTTGGCTCCTAGTAGACCTATAAAGTCCACTTACACTGATGTAATTGCATTGTTTTGTACCCTTAATATATAAAAAAAAACAAATAATTAAATATTATATGGCATGTAGAGACAAAAAAATATACAATGTACATAATATATTCAACATTTTTAAAAGGTATCAAACACTTCAGATCCATGACATTATCTAAGAACAAAAATTTATATTGACTTACTTTGGAAGTGTTTAATTTTTTTTTTTAATATGGAAAATCAGGTTGTCAACAGAATCGATTTGCATTAGGAAAGATGTTTCAGTATGTATATGTCTAAAACTTGTCCGTTTTAGTACGAGTCAAATGGACAAACAGTAAAGGTAGGCCAGACGCTGCAGCCTAGAGCCATAATATTGGCGCTGGTTCAACCGCCACGCTCGCATATGGTTCTGGAGTTGGAACAAGTCTTCTGTAAACCGTAGGCCCAGTGTACACAATTAGCTCATGTGCACTTTTAAGAACCCAGGTCATCTTTCAAGAGATGAGTAAGGGGTTACCAATAAAGTTACTGAACGAGCTTGTCCACGCTTCAAATGCTTTGAGGTTCTGGTGTAAGGCTCTATAAATCCAACTATTATATTATTATTTAATTATTATTACCAATATTACTATTATTACTATTATTATTACTATTATTATTATTATTATTATTATTATTATTATTATTATTATTATTATTATTGTTATATATTTCAACTTCATTCAAAAATGGCACAACAATAATCTATAATTTCCGTTTCAGTCTTGTACTGGTACTATAAATGTTGCAATATCTATTATAATTTAAATTATTCGATACCATTGTACATAAAAACTAAATTTCTGTTATCAATTAGGTGTTATACCAGGATATATTTGATTCAATATTACGATACAATACGATATACTCTTTATTGTTAAAATAAACTTTCGTTACTTTTCAGACGTGTTTTGCATTTAACTGTAATTGAAATCAGAAGTATTTTTTTTCCTAAAAAAGCAACAATTTACATAAAAAATAACAACATGGATGTGTAATTAATGGTGCAGTTGCTTCAAACCAGAAATGATTGACAATACCAACAACAAGCAATTGTGTAAAAAAAAAATCAGTTTTTTGGCATTATTTCAACTATTTTATTAATAAGTTGAACAACAGTTTAATGCTATGAATGATGATATAAACTCAGTTTCACTGGAACTTCACTGTAAACTGATAATAATTTTGGATAGTTAGTCAACAGAATGAGTAATAACAACAAAGAATGTTGTTTATTATAGATGGCTTCTGACACATACTTCCTTTTAGGTTATCTATATCTGACCCCTACGTTTGACCCCTACGTATATAATCAGCAACCTTATCGCATAATTAATGAATTTTATTTTCTATTCTTATCATTTATTCCCAGGGGTAACGTTATTCTCTGAATTACATCCAACTTCTGTACAATACTATTTATTGAGACAAATGATTCAATTGAAAAGGGAAAACCCATTTTAACTTTAGTGCAAGCAATGAAACAGTTATTATTGCTGTCATTTGTTAAATATCATAGTACATGTGAATATAATTATTTAATAATATAAATTGCAAATAGTGAACAAGATATATATTAAAAAATTATATTTTAATAAGTTATTGTTTTCAACTGAAAAAAAAAAATAAAATGAGAAAAGAATAGTCTTTGCTAATAACAAGCATTCCTATCTTTTTCATATACCTTGTCAGATTTTGACATTGGCAGTCATGTCTTTGTCAACCTGTCTCTATTATTGACGGCATGAATGAGATCCATTCTCCCTTGCCCAGTTCACAGTATAATAAGTCATCTAAATACTTTTTCCTTTGCCTTCCCCTTGCTCTAGTTTCCTCTATTTTACCTTCTATTGTCTGTTTTTTTTATAGACAATCCTCACAGATTACATGCCCTAAGAATCACAAATGCCTTTGTGTAATCACTCTAAATAATTGTCTTTCTTCATTCCTCATAAATTTAGTCCAAGAAATTCTGATCAATTTCCTATAATGCTACATTTCTATAGTCTTCTTATAGTATTTGGGTAATATGAAACTTATTCCTTCATTTAATAGTGTTGCATTTTCTCTATGGTATTATTATACCTTTGCTAACAGCTAACTTAGGGTTCTATTATAGTCTGTAAAATATAAAAACTGATTTTCCCACATCCACCCCCCAGCCTGCATCTCATTGTTGTAAACTATGTTGATTTAAATGTTGATCTTTTTTCCTTTCTTGTAATTTATTAACAATTGAATTTTCTGTTAATTTTCTTATTTTCAAAATTCAAAGGGAAAAATGAACTTTGATTGGATAACTTAGGCCTACATGATTTTTCTAAATGAGTTTTTCAGTGTTTTTCAAAGTTTTTTAGGGATATTTCTTTCTTTTTTTTTTTTTTAAATGGTGTTGCATGTTTATATTAGGCCCCATAAAAAAATTATTAGTTTATCACCCTTGCGCGCATCACTTTTGGAGAAATCCAGATTTTTTTTTTTTTTTTTTTTTTTTTTTTTTTTTTTCATTTTAAACGATCGTTTTTTCGTCATTTTTCACTTGAAAAGGCTAAAGATTATTTCACAGGCGATCTTTCTCATGTTGCGCATGCGCACTAAGATAGCTTTTCTACTCTGGCGCAATGTTTTCTTTGTAAATTTGAGTCCGTTCTTGTGACTTTTTATGTGTTTCTCCTCAACCAAATGCACCAGCGAATGCCGATAGGACGGTTGAAAAAAAAACAAAAAAAAAACCTCCCTCCCTCATCAGTTTTTTTGCTGGGATAGGGTGATAAACTAACAATTTTTTTTTTCACGGGGCCTTAATATCATGAGAGGTTCTATTGTCTTCTTTGGTGTTGACATCTAACTCAGAAATACTCACTGAGCCAGCTTTCAAATTAGTCGGTAAAAACCCGGATCATTTTCCTGATAAACCTATGTTTGACGATAAAGACGCTAATATTATGTGCTTTTTATAAAGTCAATAAAATCTGGACAAAGGGGATCATGTTTGTCTTTTCAGTACTGTAAAACAGATCTGAATTGCATTCCTCTGTGTTATTGTCAGCACCGCATATTCTGTGCAGCAGCATAGTTACAGTCTGCCTGAAAATCAATATAACAAGAATGCTAGGAATTCTTGTCCTTAAACCCCAGACAGACAAGGGTGCAAGACAAAGGTTTCGCTTGATAACCTATAAATAAAATATGAACTGTGTTGTGGCAAAGCAGTGACAGTATACATACTATACAGATATGTATTGCAGCAAACCAACTATTATACATACTATACAGATATGTATTGCAG
The DNA here is from genome assembly GCF_011630105.1 of Anneissia japonica. Classification (NCBI taxonomy): domain Eukaryota; kingdom Metazoa; phylum Echinodermata; class Crinoidea; order Comatulida; family Comatulidae; genus Anneissia; species Anneissia japonica. Next base: position 185,351 of record NW_022696538.1, read on the forward strand.
CAAACCAACTATTATACATACTATACAGATATGTATTGCAGCAAACCAACTATTGTCTCAGCACAAGTTTCGAATAATCTTTCCAAAGGATGACAAAAAATCTTGGAAACTTTACACCAGACACAAGCTGGTTTCAGCCTAGGGGTACAAAATGGACTGGGGGAAGGGTGAGAAAATTGCGAATGCAGAATTAAATCCCTAATACTCCAATGGTAACTTAATGGTCATTTTTAGTATTTTATCCTACTTAGTGTAACTAATTTGCAGCCATGGTGGGAGGGGGGAGGGGTTTGTACCTTTAGGCTTATATAACACAAGTTCTATGAAACTTTTTAGAATATAAAAAGAACAAAAAAAAGAATAAAGGTTTTAGAATTAAGTGGTTAATGATTATTTACTCTATCAGATGAGATGACCTCTTACTCTACAAACACACTTTTTCACCCATCAAGATATTCACTATTTTTCATCTCCAATTGAAAATAATTAAAAATATTATTCTTAAAATAGAGACTTCATCAAGTAAAATAGTATTAAAAATCCTAAAATATTAACCACTTAAATGATCCATCTAAAACAACATCCCGTTTTCATGCTAGATAAGCTAATTAAAACAATTCAGAAAATGAAAAAGCACAATATTTGATTTTGGTTTTAAACTAAATGTTGACTGGAGTGAACAAAATTACCAACAGCTAAATTTACACTTGATCAGCTTACAATGAGATGTTCAAAGCGGTGATTTATGCTACTATAACCCAGCCACTCTACGCATGAGCGATGGATATACTTTACATGACCGTAAGCATGGTTCATGTCCAGTTATCTATATTACTAAAGAAATTTAAAATAAATGTAGGCTTACTACATGTATCATAACAATACTGCTTCTATTTGTTAGAAGAATCTCATTAGTCTCATTAGTAAGCCTTACCTACTACAGATTTGAAATGACACAAAAAAGCTAAATATTATTCCACAAATATAAGCACCGAGGCCCTACTGTACCATAAATTGATATTTAAAAATCTATTTCTAAAGCTTTATCTATACTATTAAATTTCATCAATAAAAGCGTCACATAAAATTTGATGGTACATAGAGTTGAACACGTTCAACTTTTTTTTTTTATACAATTTGATGATAAGTGATATGACGTCATTGTACCCATATATGGGCACATCACATTTTTTTGTCACATACAATTTGATAGTGTAGAAAAAGCTTAAGGAATTATACAATATAACTTTGATGACATACATGTATACTGAGGCCTAAAAAATAACAAGATGTGAAATTAAATTCAAAATTTAACTATCCTCTGAAGCAATTTGAAAAGAATTATAAATGTCTCCAAATAAAAACCTATTTCATGTACAAGATCAGGTGATTCATTCAGCCAATTGTAACATCTCAATTGACTCTCTAACATCTCAAACCATCAGGGAACAACTACAAGGAACAAACTAACTTTTGAGGAAACAAAACTATGTGGCGACCATTGGGAAAACAAACTGTCTTTTATTTGAAGCATACTGTATTAGAATGGAATTATTAGTTGTTATGGCAACAACAACCTGGATGTAATTCCATTTTTAAGAATCTAATGAAGTGCATTCCGCAGACCCTACGTTATGACTAGAAATAGTTTTCCATGTGATTATATCAATGAAATCTGTTAAATCCTGTTACTTTATAGCTCAGTTACAATCCAATGGGCATTTGATTATGGAGGCTTTTCCTTTATAACCTATAAAATCAAATGTCACCAGTTGCCTTCACTACAACTGCCACATGCCAAGAACAATGTGTAAAAGAATTTACATGTGAAAGATAATATTAACTAACAAATTTATATAATGATATGAGGCAATCATTTGCCGACAGATTACAAAGAAATTTGGTGTCTGCTTTCCAAATCAGAAGGTAATTACCATACAAATCGACCCTTACTACCTACCAGCATTTTTATACCACTGTGTTATCAGCGAGTGATAAGTTTTACTACAGAAACAGTACAGAAAATCCCTATCTTGGGCACAAGGCAAGCTACATTTGTGAAGTTTTTAAAAATTCTTGGGAGGCTATACGGCACGAGAAATCTGCTAATTCGGATAGTTTGTTTGGGTTGAAGGAATATGTGGAAATTTAAGAATTATTATTACAATATTATAATCTATATTACACACAATATTATAATCTATATTACATTTAAACACACCTGATAATTTTTAAATCAGGTTATATTGCAAAAAAATGAAATACAGAGAAGAAATAGAGTTTTATACAACAAAGCAATTTTATTTATTTTTGGAATATTATATTAAGATAAACTATCAATTAGTAAAGTCCAATCTTTTAGGCTATTCTTTGTACTGATGACAGATGCTATACATAATGTGTAATGACGCTATCCAGTAGATGTACTGGTGGTCTCTTTACCATAGCAGAGCTGTGATTTTGTAATGACAATTCGATAATAATTTTCAGAGGAAAATCTACAAAATATACCTTTAAATTTTATAAATTCTTAAAAATGTAGTGTAATTTATCTATTAGGGAAAAGTAGAAAAAAAATGTAATGAATTTTATACCAAATATCACCACCAAGGTTTTCAAACCACTTAAAATGTCTCTGCATTCAGGTCTACACTACAGAACATGCTCAACAACAAGTTAAAAATGCCAGGGTTTGTTTGCTCTCAAGAATGTGAATAAAGGGTTGTATTTAAACATGCTAAGGACAACATTCCAGAGAGTACAAATTTATAGTAAACAGGTTATTCATAGACTCTCTAGAACCTTCAATACTCCAATGCTTATTTTGATGTACTGTACTAACAAAGGGCATATCACTATTGCCTGTACTATTTACCTATCACCATCTTTCCCCTATACAGGTATATAATTTCAAATGATACATTACACCGAGTTCAACAGCCCAGGGCTGGGATCAACCCTGGATGGCCCAATCCTGTGTATTTCCGATTAACTACAGTATGAGAGGATTGCGTGCTTGGAAAATTGAGTTAATTTCAGGGGTGGATGAGTGAGAACGTATGTTTTTCAATCCAGAGGTATTGTTATTGGTTTAAAAAGCAGTTGTCAATGACAAATCAAGATGGCCCATTTATTCTACAGAAAGGGTGAAGTTGTACAATTAGCAGGCCATTTCTTTGCTTTAATAGGCACTATCGAAATGTGTTACTGACATTATATTATTATTATTATAAAATAGCATATAATAATAACTATGTATAGAACAATTTAGATTTAGAAAATTTCTTTTAAATATACTAAATTTATTTATATTAACATTTAATTAAAAATTATAAGAAAATGCTAATGTTTTTGGTGCCCACATCAGCTGTGTATAATGGAAGGGCTACTGTACAGTAAATATGGTCATGAAATTTTGATGAAACTAGTGAGCAATCAGCCATGTTATATTACTTAATAAAATGTTGAAATAATAATCATAGATTTCTGGGTCAGTAGCTAGAGTGGATGATGTGGATAGATACTGTATATAGATAGACATGGAAGGAAGCAAGTCTTACTCAACCAACAAGGACCACCTGTAGAATTTTAACTAGAAATTCAATAACTAGTTTCACTGGTAATGGTCAACAATCAGGAATAATAAGAGTATATAGATTTTAAAACTGCCATGGAAAAATTTTTTAATTTAAATTGAATAGTGGGGGTATTAACTTAAAAATAGATATCATAAACGAGGGAGAATATTCATCAAATGAAAAATGACTAGTAGGCCTACTACTACCAGTATCACTTATTTTGAGGCTTAAAATCTCATTTGATTGTAAAAAATTAGGTAAAATAAAATCAGTTAAATGTAACATTTCTCCTCAAATTAATTTTTTATAAATGCACAGATTACAGTCGATAACAGTCTGTGACAATTTAGGACTCATAAAATGTCAGGTGGAAGGTACAATACTATTAAAAGTGACATGTGGCACCTAGATTCAAATAGCCTACTTAAAAACTAATGACAACCACAATTACTGTATGGTCAACTTTTGGTCTTATTATTACAATACAGTAGAACCTAATGGGTCATTGCATGAAGCCCCCAGGAGACCAATACCCCAACTGTAGCACTTGTATGGTGCTTTTGTTTCAACAAATAGTAGACAAAAAAATCTAATGTTCAAACGCCCTTAACTTCTGAAACAAACAACTAAAGTCCTTGGACGAACAAGCTACCAACAGAATGTTCAAACTCAGAGATGAACCATTGTTTTAAAATATCTATCAAAGATTATTATTTTAATACACATGGGGGTCTCCCTCTCACCACGTTATTGCCAACTAGGCCAACTCATGTTACCAACATGTTACTTCTTTGTTTGCCAATGGCCTCATAGTAAGTATTGTTTTCAAACTACAGTGAAATCAATCTCTGTTGGCTGTAATCGGTGTCGGTCTGGTCCCAAGCCCTGTGTGGTAGACAAAAACATTGAGCTCACAACTACTGTACTGTAAACTCTTATGGCCTGAGCCGCATGCAACTGATACTCGCTGGGAGGGGCCATGAATTAGTGTTAGAAGCTGTTATCACAATTAATCAAGCCAATACTGCTATAATTCATAGCAAATGATCTTGAATGATACATCTGGATCTCACATGTAAAAATAAACATTTAAATAACATTAAATAAACCTAATGTATATTGTATTTATTACCATTAATTTATCTTCTTAGGAGTATTTGTGTAATAATATCCTATAACAACCTTTTTTACAAAAGATAATACAATATTTGACAACAAAGAGAACATTAACAATAACTAGAAAATGTTTTTTCATAACAACAACTGTCTGTAAGGCCTGTCTATGTTAGTATGTTAAATATTAATTATTATATTTTTTCTTCATTATTAGAAAAGGGCTAAAAAATAAGTCCAAATTTCTATTGACCACTGAGATTATTAAAACTAGAATGCCTTCAGCAGTAACAATCCTTGACCAAAACTATTTCATCAAAACGTTTTTAAATAAGACAAAGGCCAGTAATGGGATACATTTTAAGTACAATAGTACTGTAGTACTGGTCTGTTTTACACTATTTACTTAGAACTTGTACTCAGCACTTGTCAGCACTTGGGTTTCTTCACTAATTAGCTAGTGTATATTTGTATATCATGGGAAGTTGTTTTAATCCTCTACATATCTGGTTGTATTAATTGGATCCAGAATAGTTTCTTTCTGAATTGCTTTCTGAACTGAGGTGGTTCACAAATGTGATAGGAAATGACAAAAAAGACCCACAACCTCTCATGACTAACATTTATTCAATTACTTTATACTACTTAATCAATTTAATTTCAATAAATGCTCAAAAATAAATTATTTTTTATCTTTTAATAGATATTATAAACTTAAATCAATCACAGATCATTATATCAATTATTAGTTCACTTGAAACACTTCTAAATAAAAGAGACTTGGCAATACCCATTGAAATAAACAGAAGTGTTAATGTTAATTGAGTAAAGTATTCCCACCCAACGTGTTACTGCAATAACTGATAAATATAGGTCTACTCGTATCTGGAACTTAGGACCACACTTGTTGTCTACAGTTCAAATCTTTTTTTTTTTTTGCTATGAAACTGATATTTAGAAGCTTGAATTAACAGGTAATCCCATCATATTGTGGTATGCTGTTTGTTAACTAAACTTACTTGGCAAAAATATGGTTTTCATTCAACTTCAATAACTACATTCAGAAAAAACAGCGTACTTTATAATAATTAAATAATTTGTATATTCTATATGATGATTACTATTACTGTATTTGGTTAGAGCAGAGTTAAAAGTATTAATTTATTAATAACATAGCTTTTATAAATACATCATACAGTAAGGAATTATATTTGTTACAGAAAATTAAACTTAATCAAATCTATATCATTCACACATATTCACTTGCACCAAATTTAAATTAAATTCATAAGAACAGTCATACTGTAGTTTATATCATACTGTAGTTTATATCATACATCTATGCTTAGGCCAATTAAAAAAAAAAACTACTAGTTTCTCATCTACTCACGCCTCCATTTTCTAACCAATTTTTTTATTATTATTTCCTTTATTTTACCAAATGTACGAAAATCTGGCTAACTCACATCAGTAAAATTCCTCTCTCAGATCATTTGTGGTTGGGGTTACATACCAGGTATGAATCATGTCCAGTGTTTCTTTTAAGATGTGTATAAGAGACAGGTGTTAGGGTTAGAGTTAGGGTTAGGGTTAGACTTAGGGTTAGGGTTAGGGTTGGGGTTAGCAGTTCAAATCTTTTTTTTTTTTTTTTTGCTATGAAACTGATATTTAGAAGCTTCAATTAACAGGTAATCCCACCATACTGTGGTATGCTGTTTGTTAACTAAACTTACTTGGCAAAAATATGGTTTTCATTCAACTTCAATAACTACATTCAGAAAAAACAGTGTACTTTATAATAATTAAATAATTTGTATATTCTATATGATGATTACTATTACTGTATTTGGTTAGAGCAGAGTTAAAAGTATTAATTTATTAATAACATAGCTTTTATAAATGCATCATACAGTAAGGAATTATATTTGTTACAGAAAATTAAACTTAATCAAATCTACATCATTCACACATATTCACTTGCACCAAATTTAAATTAAATTCATAAGAACAGTCATACTGTAGTTTATATCATACTGTAGTTTATATCATACATCTATGCTTAGGCCAATTAAAAAAAAAAACTACTAGTTTCTCATCTACTCACGCCTCCATTTTCTAACCAATTTTTTTATTATTATTTCCTTTATTTTACCAAATGTACGAAAATCTGGCTAACTCACATCAGTAAAATTCCTCTCTCAGATCATTTGTGGTTGGGGTTACATACCAGGTATGAATCATGTCCAGTGTTTCTTTTATTTGCTTTCAATGTGTCTACTTGGTAAATGTGACAAAGTATTGCTGTTTCTTATCCATCATATCTTGGATTTGGAGTAAAACAAAAAAATAAAAAGAAAGTTCCCTCATACTCATTTCTTCCAAATAATAGGAAGAAAAACTAATTTTTTTTTTTACTTGGCCTTTAATTCACCCATATTCACCTGTATGCTAGTAGGATCAATTATGTTAATAGCCAACTCACTCAATATCAACAAGGAGACCACATAACAACATCTGACAAAGGGTTATAATTAGGTAATCTTAGCAATTTCCTTTTCACACCACAAAGTATGACCTCCAGTGCCCTACTCAAGGTCACATCATATCCACAATCCTAGACATAAAGCTCCTGTATGAAGTAAGTTCAATATACTAAAATGTCAATGCCAATTTAGCACACTGAAAAATTCTTGGCTAATTTCTACCTTGTTAACTCCTCGCACTTTTAATAAAAATCAAACTTAAAAGTAGATGCCAACATTCAGGTACATCTTGCATGTGAGATGGAACAGTAGAATTTTTTTGCCACTTGCGTGTCTTCACCTACGGGCCATATGTCATCGGAGAATCGCACAACTAAAGCTCTCCACCTGCTGGTGTTGAACCCTATCAATACGATGCCTGGTAAATTAGTTCCGGTAGGACCATAAATAGATGGCCGAATTGCCTCGGCATATTTTGACAATAATTAAAAAATATCAAATGCCCTGAAGACAGTGTCATGTATTTTGTTGAAAGAAAATAATATTCAATCTGTGCCACACAGAATGAAACAAAAATAACTTGATCTTAACATCTGCATAAAAATGGCCAAGAGAAACATTCCTCAAAATATAATACTTAGAATAAGATCAGTAAAATATATGCCCTCTAGTTAAAACCTACTGAAATCAATATCCAGGTCAAGCAAGTTGTTTAATATAATTGTGTTCTAAATATAGTTCAGAAGTTCTTGCACGAAATTGTGTACGAACGGCCACCTTTCTCCAATTCCTTAATGGCGTCAAGTGATGGAAATATCAATTATTCTTAGTATTGATGGTTAAAAACCAGGAATTTGATGCAATGGTGATGGTTCCTCTGCAGTAGTCTGTTCTATTGATTTCTAACTTCCTTAGCAGTTCTAAGAATTTTTTTTGTTTTTTTGTGTAACATGTATTATGAATTATTCAAATTCTGAATCATTCATTACCATTTTTTTTTCTACCAGTATACTTACTAATTAAAGCTCTCCACCTGCTGGTGTTGAACCCTATCAATACGATGCCTGGTAAATTAGTTCCGGTAGGACCATAAATAGATGGCCGAATTGCCTCGGCATATTTTGACAATAATTAAAAAATATCAAATGCCCTGAAGACAGTGTCATGTATTTTGTTGAAAGAAAATAATATTCAATCTGTGCCACACAGAATGAAACAAAAATAACTTGATCTTAACATCTGCATAAAAATGGCCAAGAGAAACATTCCTCAAAATATAATACTTAGAATAAGAGCAGTAAAATATATGCCCTCTAGTTAAAACCTACTGAAATCAATATCCAGGTCAAGCAAGTTGTTTAATATAATTGTGTTCTAAACATAGTTCAGAAGTTCTTGCACGAAAGTGTGTACCAACGGCCACCTTTCTCCAATTCCTTAATGGCGTCAAGTGATGGAAATATCAATTATTCTTAGTATTGATGGTTAAAAACCAGGAATTTGATGCAATGGTGATAGTTCCTCTGCAGTAGTCTGTTCTATTGATTTCTAACTTCCTTAGCAGTTCTAAGGTTTTTTTTTTGGTTTTTTTTGTGTAACATGTATTATGAATTATTTAAATTCTGAATCATTCATTACCATTTTTTTTCCTACAGTATACTTACTAATTGAGAAGGCATTTATACTGTAATTTTTTTAAATACTCAGCTCATGTTTCACTTCACTTCCCATCATGCAACTTACCATCAATAACATGAATAATATGAGGATGGTCCAGCATTCTCATGATCTCAATCTCTTGTTTGATTCGTTTCAAATCTTCCTCATTCTCAATTTTGTTCTTTGGAATAGATTTTATTGCAACCTAAAAAAGCAAAAAAAAAAAAAAAAATTAAAAAGTTTTTATTATGATCAATGACAGTTCTTTTCAAATGACGATTAGCACAATATTCTATAATGAAGGGGTCCCAATTTTCCCATGAGTTGCAGTAGTTTAACAGAACTCTAGACAGCCTCCCGAACACCCGCATGAAACTATATAAAGTTCTACTAAAAATTAACGCTTATCCCACAAACTGTATTATCAATTGGCTGCAAGAAATCAGCTAGTGATGATCGAAATTGTACAGTAATGTTGTATGTTAATAGGGAGTTTTCGCAAGCTCATGAAAACAATAACGAATACAGCTACTTTATCAAAACGTAGGCAATTCATGCCTTTTGCATGAATAAAGGATCATATTCAGCTCATAGCATATTCTCAAGAATGTTTTAGGCACGAATGACGATAATGATGACGTATTCGTAAACGTTATCGTTTTTTAAAATTCCAAAGTCTCCCTGTTTGCATATACACGAACATTGGTAAAGCAACCTTTGCGTTTAAATAAAATGAATAAATAAATAAAATAAATATATCAACATGTGCAGCAACATTTTAGATATGTTAAAGAAAGTGGCTTTACATGGGACACCTACTGTACAGTACTGTATGTCATCGTGCCACTGAACATCTGCCGTGGGTAGTGGCACTTTATCAATCACTGCTGATTGATTTTGATTTGTATTAAAATATAAAAACTGTAAGGAACTAAAGATGGATATTTAATTTATTTAAAAAAAAACATCGATAAATCGTTTTATTGTGATACATTAGCAAAATTTTTGAATGACAGTACTGTACTATCAAAATGTAACTTCAATATGATTGATGACAGTATATCGTATGAGAAACTGAAAATATAAGTATCTGTCAGCTGTCATTATATCAGCAATACTTTCGGAAACAATTTTCAAATTAGTCGACTGAACTCTTGGTCCTATATCAATTACAGGAATGACATTGCAAATAATATATTATATGCTGTACAGATACATATCCAAATATATATCAGATATGGTAGATTAATTTCACTTTTTCACAATTTATTGACCCAATGTACATAATGACAACTATAAACCTATCAGAGATATGCATATATTGATATAATATTCATATTCATATAAATAAGCAATTCCAAAGGAAAATTTCAATAGCCTTAATTTATTCATATCAATTCCCAGATCCTGATACTCCTGTGGCCTTCATTGATGTTTTGATAGAGAAATCTTTCACTGACGAAGGCCACAGGAGTGGCAAAATATCCAAGTTTAATACAAATAGATTAACTATTATACATTTGGTGTATATCCATATTAATTTATTTAGCATTGGTCAAAACAAGAATAAGTTATTTAAAGTAAATGAAAAAATAAGTAATACCAATGGACATCCATACAATAATTTAATTAATCCAATAAATAATTGAAAATTAAATCATTTAAAGGCAATATATATATACATAT
>NW_022696538.1:195952-211799 GCF_011630105.1 Anneissia japonica
AGGCGTGTCCACATGTGTTTCGAAACATTATGTAGAATATAATATATAGTGTAACAGTAAGGAAACTCAAATACGTAAAATACGTAAGATGTTGACTTTAGAAACACTAAAATTTATTTGGCAAATATTTCAGCTACTCCTGTAGTCTTTGTCAACACTTGACATAAAATAAAAAAAATTATTAATTTCTTTTTTTTTCCAATTTCAGGCTCAAAATGTTCTTATTTCAGCCTTGGTGTATAAATTATGTTCTTAGGGGAAAAAAAGTGTATTTTTCAATAAAGTAAAAGGAAATACACAAAAACATTAGTTTATTTCTTGGAACATGAAACCATAAGCTGATAAGAAGACCTTGGAGCTATGTTTAACTTGTTTTCAACTGTTGGAATGTGCCCCCTGCCTTAGACCCTTGAGAGTAGGCAAACAAAAGACCAAGGAGCACATACCAAGGTCATTGTTCATACAAGAACAAAACATTGGAAACATAGGCCTGAGATGCAGCATTCATTGTTAATCTAATAAATTTACCATGGTACTAACTAAGACAAGAACACTGAGAAACAAACAAGTTTGTCGGCACATAGTGGACTTAACTAATTTTTCTTGAATTATGTAGGCTAGTAAATATATTCTTATAATTAATGAGTCTCAGTGCATATTTGACCATGAAAAGGAAACTTGTTCTAAAATATGTTGTAAGAGATATGTAGGCCTATATTATCTGAATGCCTGACTTATTTCTATTGGCATGTTGAGGCTGTAACGTTACCGATGATGAATTAATAACCTGTCTTTAGCAAGTACTCATTTACTACTGTCGACAGTTTGACTACACTTGGACTTGAGTTATCTTTATGTTCAATTGCACACCATCAACTCTCTAGAATCAAATCTCAAAGGATGTAGAAGCAAAATGTAAGGAATGCTTTGCCCAACTTTAGCATCAATTCATTCAATTTCTATAGGCCTATCACCCATCTCTATAAAGTATTACTGGAATTTTTATGTCAATTCTCATCTAAATAAAAGTTCTACTCCAGGATACTACAATAACCCAAAAACAACAAGAGATACTGTACAAACAAAAATTGTATGTATGAACAAATAAATATTCAGGAGTGGATTTGCATGTACAGTATGCTCAAACTGAAATAAAATGTAAAACAATGAAAAAATGATGTACAATCATTGAAGGTTGACTTGTGGAACACAAATTTATTAAAATATAACAAAATCAAACGGATATTTCGATAGCTCCTGCTATCAACGTTAAAGAGAGGAAACTTGTGAGATTTTACATAAGAAATGGTAGTAGCCAATCAGAACCAGGTTAAATATAGTTTGGTGACAAGTTAATAAGTGGATTATTTAAACCATAACAAATAGATACAGTAAGCAATATCCTTTCAAAATGACAATGGGGTTTTCAAATTTAATAATGCTGATCATAGTTAATTCAAGATTAACAATGTTGTTATTGTGAAAAACAGCCTATAAAACATACATCTATTTATAGAATTTATTGGGAAATTATACAGTAAAGCAAAGAGAAAAAAATGTCATACCTGTATTTTAATAATAATCACTTATCTAAAAACAAGTTTGTGCACTAAATGAATGATATTGGTTTATTAATTCTTAAACATTACCCGAGTCGACATTCGAAGTATGTCCCCTTGTTCCCATCTAAAAAATACTATGGCAACCCAGCATGTTATATCACACCATTTCCAAAATTAAATCGGTTTCATAGAAACTTGCCCTTGAAAAGGCTACAGGTTTTTGGATCTTTGTGCACACAATTGGTGTGTTTCATTCATAAAATTGTATAATGACTTGTAAAATCCCATTTTCAATAATGTATTATTGTAGAAGAGATGGGCCTATGAAATCAGGGTACCTTTCACTGTTAAATGATACCATGTTCTATACTTGTCCAATGACTCATTAAGAAAAACCAATGTCTAGGCTAAGCGTGGTGTACAATTATTTCAAATTCCTTACGCTACGCTGAATTCAAAGTGATTGTGAGGCATGACAATACAATTATTGATGCACTGCCGGTGTAATGGTACGGCAAGGGAACACCCTTTTTGTGTTCACAAACAGCAACAAAAATATTGAGCCTGGTACTGGTGACAGCATATTACTCACCTGGATTTATCAATAATGAAATTTGATTATCATCATTTTTACTGGAAATTTTTATATTTAATGAATGGATGGTTGTAGTACAGTAAGTATGGAATGGACATAATATAATCAATTACTTCTGTGACTCACTATGTTATTATAATAAACAAAATTGTAGGCTAACTCTTAATCTACAAAAAAGAACCCCTAAATATTCAATTATATAAAAATTAAATTACTAATTAAAAAAATAATACGTATTTATAAATTAAAACAAATTTGACAATTGTATTGTATATCCTCAAAGAATTTCATCTATACCATACAAGTTTACTATACTAAGCCTAACAAAAAAAAATGATGTTTATGTTTAGAAACATCAAATTCTTTTATAAATTTTTATTTTATAATTTTTTGGGATATATCTGGGCAGTGATGAAAAATATCAGTTGCAACAAAAATAATAATGCTTTATTGTAAAAAACGATAGTTCTAGTCAACTACAGAAAATTATTTTAAGACTTTTTATTTGCTACTGTAATTGGAATACCTTCCTACACCTCGTTTATAGAATTAACACATTAAAAGATGATAAATTTAAGTCTTTTTTAATGTGTACAAGGTACAGGGTATGCCTAAACATACCTTGTACCATTACTCATCCACTAGACCTGGTTTGCATGATGTGTTACATTTAATTATCAGCTAATATTAAATGCATACACGATATTAATATACAATAGCATAATATAATTGAAAGTTAATTAGCATTTAATTTCATGGTCATGGAAACTTAGTTTGGATATTAAACAAATTTAAATGACAACAGTTGTTTAGATGATATAAAACATTTACAAATTTCAAAGAAAACCTGTACACAGCTTGGTACACCTAATTTGTTTTAGTGGAACACCTGTTATAAACCTTTGCATTATGCATGGTATTAATAGAATATCTTACCAAAACTCAATAACAATCACATGTGTTGCTAGGCTGCATCTATACAATAATATAGCATGTTTAAACGGCGATATCCTGCTACATTTTGGATGTTATGCAGAATTAAAAACATATGAAATTTGCAGATATTGTAGACAAGATTTTATCCATGGTCTTGTTTTTACTAACTTTAAACCCAAAATTTAAGTATAATTACTAAAATAATTATGATGCATTGCTCTTAAAAATTCAGTTATTTTCAGAAAACAATTATAGCCAAGATTTAACGTAAAGTAAATGGTTCTTGACAGGGCTTAAAAAAAAAAACGATGACCAGTGGATGGCTAAAGTAGTGGCCGGCGTTCATTAGGCATCGCAGATCTCCCCAGCAGAGCGTGGAATCATAATTATTTAATGCCTGGATGCAATATTTCTCTATATAACCACTGCTGGGCTATATAGTGTATAAATACAAGGGGAAATTTCATAAAAATAATTTTCATGATCAGTGGAATATGGAGTATTGACATATGTAAACTGATGGGAGTGCTAAATAGTAAGGTGGATTGTGTGAGGGTGAGCTTACTGACAAGAGCTAAACAAAATGCAGTGATTTTAAAGCACCTTAATCTTGAGTGTTTTTCTTTTGCTCACCAAATTTCTAGTGCAGGGCACATGTTTTTCAGTGGGGTGGGGGTTGGGGGAGGGGTTCTTACCTATTATCAAAGAGTATAAATAGAACAAGAGAGCCAACAACGCTCATTGAGAGCGTAAAAAAAACGATACGCTCTACGCAGCTAGTGTAGGACGCCAACTAACGCTTGTATGTGTTTTATTACCCAGTACTCCACCGTGCACAGTAGGTTTGTCTGTTTATCTGTTCTCCACAAAATACTGTACTTTTGTTTTCTGCTTACTGAGTTTATAGCGGGCGTACTTCTACCGCGCTGCGCAGCGCTGCACTGGGTAATAAAAAGAATATACAACCGTTAGTGAGCGTCCTACACAGGCGTGACGTTTTTACGAACGGGACTTTGCTCTCTTGTTCTATTTATACTCTTTGCTATTAGTATTATGCTCACCCCACCATGGCATAATAAAAATAGATACATCATCATGTTCATGCCATGGTCGAGAAACACATTTTTGTTCCAGGCCTGATTGGTTAATTAATATACATACTACTACAGTACTAGTATTGGTAACGTTATTTTTACATGTCTATGTACAGTACATAACCATCTCCCTGAACTGAGTGAATCCACCAAAGAATAAATTCAAGGTTGCTTACCAGCTCTCCTGTGGCTATTTCCCTGGCCAGCTTCACCTTGCCATACGTGCCTTTACCTAATGTACTTAAAAACTCAAACCGATGCTTAAGCTTGTGCCTATGCCTGTGTCGAACAGACTTTGTCCCTGTTGAATTGTCTACAGTACTGGATTTTAGGCCAAGTAGCCCATATCCATCTAGCATGGTGTCAAATGTAGGCATTTTCCTTATCAATTCTAAACTTCCACAACACCAACACGAGCAGGAAGGCCCGACCGAGATAAGGTCTCCTTCTGTGTACCGTTTAGTTCCCGTAGTAAATAACAAATCAACCGCACAGCGTAAACTCAAAGGTATTTTGCAGGAAAGTGGCTTATTTTCAGGTTTGTAAAGTAGAACTCGTATATCGAAAGCAAATTATAGTTTGATATCATTATTAATCGTTCTTCCAGTCATAACACATGTTCTCTCAACGCTATCTCGTTGCTAAATAACAACAAAATAGTTAGGCTCAAATACCGCCACAGTTTACGACGAGTTACCTGCGGAGAGAGATGACGAAACAGCAATGAACGCTAATCCACCAATCACTGGCAAGTATGCAAATTTAAATTCAGTTGTGTATGGTGAGTTTTCAGGAAAACTGAAACCAAATTGTCTTTTATCAAACTCAACTTGTCTATGACAAAATTAACATAAATAGGCCTATTATGAAAATACCGCCATCCAAATTTCAGAAAAACCTAAAAAAAAAAAAAAATGTGTATAGGCCTATATAAATATAAATGTACAATGAATTCCTAATTTCAGTATTTAGTCGCAGATGGAAACATAATCAGTTTCCAACTACTGTGTTAATTTTACAGACTTTTATTATGAACATTTATTAAACATTTGAATCAATATTGTATTTAAAAGAAACTCTTTATTTGAGTCCGCCCAGACTCTGGTCTTTAGTTTCATGAAGAGTGACAAAAGGTACCGTAAGCGTTCGTTCTCAGGGCCCCGCTCATCAGAGTGGTTTTTGATCAGGGAGATATTATAATACATTACAAATTCCTTCGTATGAGAACACATTTGGAACAAAATCACAACCCAAAACATCCCTCAGTGTATATAAATGTTTAAACTTCATTTTACGGTACACCATTTAAAATTTCCTCCTTGAGAAAAAAAAAATTGGTCTAAATGTTTTGAATTATATTTTTTCGCACATTTGGAAGAATTTTTAAAAGGGCATAGACATGAGAAGACATGTTATGTCGAAAATGACATTACAATAATAATAGCTTTTACGTTCACTCACAATAAAAGAAAACCGAGAAAAGTAGCAGTTATGATATAGGCCTATACTCGAGATTTGTGTAGGCCTACTATAAATAGTCATTCATGCAATAATTACGCACAGACAATAATAGAATACCGTTCGAATGGTCTGATTGAGACCTCTGAAAACCCGACCTACACAATGGCAGTAAGCCTATAATCTCAAAATACAATACACCCGAGTTGCAATATTCTTACTCATTAATTTATATATAATGCTATTGTACAATGTTAATGTTATAACAATGAAACTCTTCGTCATTTGAGCACTTAGTTCCGTGTCTGTCCTACTACCCATTGTGTTTTACAGTAACCCGGATGTAGCCTATATTATTGCGAGAAATACAATTACACACGGTTATTGTTTTGAAAATGAAATAGTCATAAATAAATTAAACCATTACTTAAAATCAGTATAATACAGCACTATTATAGAATATAAGGTTCTGTTCATTGTCTACATCGGTCAATTAAGTTACTGTTTTGCTTCGGTTATACCAAGTACACCATCACCGTAACCATTTAGCTAACACATAGTTTTCTCTCAATTCACTGTATTTTAGTGATGTTTTTATAATTAAGTTTTCATATTCATTCCAGAGGCATACGCGCTTGTCTGCCTTTTATATCCCTCGTTATTAGTTTGTTTCGAATCGCAGTTTGTATAGAATCATTATAAAAATATTTTAAAGCCGTTTAAATAGGCCTACCTACGCACCTGCATGGCTGTTATATTTACTTGTAAATGTGTTATTCCATCTATTTATAGAACTATGATTTACAAAATGATTCATTAAATCATGGGGCCTATACAACCTGTAGGTAGGCAATAATATATTAACCTACTTTAATAGTGTTGATGATTTATGATTACTCTTAAAATGCATACTCGGTAGGAGAAATCATGGCGATGCGATTTTTATAAATGACGATCTCAATCCTAATTTTTGGTTCGTAACAAATATGGGTTAGACTCAATAGGCCTACATAATATGATACCGGGCTATTAACGTATTGTTCTCTAAGTTGCCTGTAGATGGTATTGTTGAACATTCATGTTAAAATTCTAATAATTGTTTATAAACAAAGCTTTATTTTTTATTTTTTCGAGTTTTCGTTAGTCGGCCCCTCGCGGGAGTTACAGTTGCTCATTGGTCTGTAATTTCATCCCTAAATTATTAAAGTGTACTGTATTTTACCATCAGTCTGTCATCATATACCTTGGACTAACTCCAGAGGGAAAAAATAGAATTTATACAAATTATAAATTATATTTCAAGAGATTGAAGGGTTGGGTGAAGAAATAGCTATTAAAAAGATACGGGTATCAGAATACTAAATACTTGAGAGTTTCCCCAGTTTTCTTAATACTGTATGCCTATTCAAATAATCGGAGGCCTAATATTTATTACTAATTAGGCGTTCCCAATAGGCCTAACTATTTTCTTAATCATCCTTTCAATGTCCTAAAATGTTCATTTATAGGCCAACAACCCTGTTAAAAGTTCTTTTTTTCTCCGGAATCTGACTTTAATGAAGGCTTAAGATAAATTCTTGTGATAGGCCTTCTGAACAACTTTTACAGGAAGTCAATAAGCGATCCGGAACTCATCAATTGATATGACTACTATACAGAGTAAATTCTAAAATTAAAAAAAGACTAACACCTTAAATAATACTTACCTGTAATTAAAACAAGGAGGTATTATATAATGCCTCTTTTTGTTAAATTGTTAAGCCAGGAAATTTGTTTCGATTGTATGAGAGACGTTTGTGGTGTGATGACCGCGCGAAGCGACTGTGTACTCAATCTAATTGTATAGGCTTACACTACCGGTAGTTTTGTAATATTAAAATTACGTCATTAATTAGCCTAATATTCAATTAAAAAGAAAATAAATTTTATTTAACGATATTAACAATCCAATTTGGAAAAAAAATAATGGGCATAAGAACAAGTTTTTACATTTTGGAAAACACGTTCATTTTACGGTAGGCCTATACTTCAAATTGGCATTTTATGATATCAATATTCTACTTGATCCATTCAGAGAATATTTTTGTGAAATTGTCAATTTACAAAATCATTAATATAAATAATAGAATTGAGGATATAAACCGTGAAACATGTTTCAACATTCTAAAAGACATTGAGTTGATATTCAGTAACGTATTTAGGCCTATTAATATCCTAACCAATGGTTTTGGACATCAGAAAACTTTTGTAGTATAGGCCTATATTATATATTTGTATATATTTTATATATTTGATTATGTTTTCATATACAATATTTTGATAATGAAAATATTAATATATAATAGGCCTATATAATAATTTATATATTGATAGTATTTTAATTTAGAATGCCAGCATATTTGTCTTCTTGATTTGAAAGGTTATGAGACAGAAAGTCGAATCAACAGCAGGTACATTGCAGCAATTCTTTTGCATATTATATTTATTTATGTATATTTTATTATGCTTTCATAAAGTATTTTAATAACATAATAGGGCCTATAATAATGTATAATATATAATATAGATATATTTATATATTTTATATATTTTATATTATATTATAAATAAAGTCAGCAATTCTTTGTCTTCTCCATGATTTGAAATGTTATGACGGAAAGTTGAATCGACAGGTACCGGTACTTTGCTAAAGAATTAGAATAAGCCGATGACAGTAAATCATCAATAAACGAATTGGAAATAAATAAAAATATAATTATAAATGTCGCAGCAACTACGAGTGATGGGTGATGATACCATCTAGCACCCTAGTTGTCCTTGAAGTAAGCTATCGTCTGCATACCAGTTTCAAATGTGACCGTGTATCGTCCTAGGTAAAATACACGGCACGCGGACACGCTACCAACCGCGCTCAGAGGGAAGGCTGCGGTAAATTAAAAAATGTGTCGGAACCTAGCGAGTTCCATCAAACAGACTAAAATAAACATTCAAAAGTATTCTATAAATAACTTTTTTGTTGCTGTAAGCGATGTTTGGAAATAACTTGAACTATTCTACAATATAATCGAATTACTAAAGATAGCTATGATCTAACCACAAGGGGAAATAATGTGGTTCAAATTAAGAGAACAGTAGGAACAATGGTCAAACGTCATGCAATAATAATAACAGTATGGAATATAATTTATTCTTGGTAGGGAAATACATGTAAAATGAATTAATTTTTTGTGCCCTTGAAAATTCTATTAGAATGCTACATAATAAACCTGCATTAAAATAAATGCTTAATTAAATTTGAAATTTCATAAGGCTTACCTCGACAGAAAATCAATAAAAATGAAAAGCAGAGGAATCGAGGAATTTCCTGGCGCTACTTTGAAGAAGATTTGACCTCTAAACTTCCTAGTACAGTTACTATTTTATCAGAACAATTATTTTAGGCCTAGGCCTAATGTTATTATAGTAAATTATGCAAGTAATTATTTTATTAAAGTTTCGTCTTCAAAAAAAAAAACAGCAAAAGTGATTACGTTCATTTAAGAGAATAAATTTATGAATATATTCTAATCGATAAAAAAAATTTCATGGCAGCAAATAAAAATTTAGACTATAGAGGCCATGTCTAGTTACAGGTGCTACGGTAATAATATTAATAATGTGAGTTGATGAATACTGTCCGCCGCAGATTACTTTCCTCAAGGATTTTAAATACCGTTGAAGTGCCAGAGTTAACGAATTTAATGAGTTTGTATGATTCAATCAAATTGAAATAAAACCGCATCAGTGTAAGCACGCGAGTATTTCATATTCACCTTGATTTATATGTAAAATACGATGAATCATCATTATCATCAAGTTACGGTAATTTTGATTGGCTTCTTTTTTACAGAATGTCAAGCGAAGGCATCTGTTAACTTTTAAGTATTTCAAATATCATTTAGAAGATAGACTCACTTTTTAGAATTATTACAATGATAATTCGACTGTAGTCTAAAATGGTGACCTTTTACGTAAAACCAACAGTCTGCTAAGACCGATCCCGTCTTCTTTCATTGTCATATTTCCGTTTATCAAAAGACCAGTGACATATCTAGGAGCCAGTCTGACAGGGGTACACGACAAGGGTGCATTGGCAACCCCACGGATGTTTTTAACAGACATCAAGAAATATGACGTTAATGGGCAAATTGACAACTGAAAAAGCATTCAATCGGCTAGCGGTATTAAACTCTGTTTAATTTCAGAGAATATGCGATGGAATTTTCATAAATATCAGACTTGTGAAAGTATTACTTTCTGTGGAAAAGAATAAAAAAATAAATATATTTTATTATAGGCCTGTGTGACCTGTAACGGGCCTACTTTTTTTAGTTCATATTTACTCCTCTAATGTTTATTCAGTTAACGATGGACCTATGGGCAGCCAAGGTACGTGATGGTGCAAAGTATTCATTACTAAACTATTTCCCAAAGGGCCCGTTCGGTCCATGCCACGCGTGGCCCTGTTTTCAAAAATAAGAACCCGGATTAAGAATGAAGGATAAAAGGAAATCGTTAAATAAAATGAATATGCCTATCACAGACTATTTATAAATTTATGTTGGAATTTAGGTGTGAAAAGGGGGGTTTTGCCTAATAGTTGCTTTCCGATTTTAATGCACAGGAAATTCCAGATTAAAACGCACAAATTTCTCAAAATAAAAATATAGCGTGAGAACTAAAGCTATAGGCCAGGAGTTGTTCTTACTACACAGCCTTATATACAAATAAAAGAACGCTCTAAATTTCACAGCACATCATTGATATTTATGTCTTTTTACAATGTTTAGGACCACATGTAATTGTCATTGTCATCAAGAATAGGACTATCGTACCGTTCAATTATATACTGAATTGGCTTATTATATCAAGCTAGGCTAAAAAGAGTAGGGGGAAACCCCGTACCCTCTGGTACCTATATACAGTATTTGTTTTTTGACGTATAATGGCAGAAGTTGGGTGAAAAAAAAAAAAAAAAAAAAAAAAAGGGGAAAAAAAAAGGGAAAAAAAAACGGGGAAAAAAAACAGGGATATAAATAAATAAAAAGGAATTAAAATTATTTAAATTGCTCTATCTCACTATTATATTATTATCACACGACTTCACAATGAGATTTTCATTGAACAGATTATTTTACCCAATCCACGAATAGAAATTTAGATCATCTTAACGGACGTGTTTTTAAAACTTTAAACTTACCTGTGAAGCCTGCTTTGTTTTCTTATTTTTAATAGCTTGATCTTATTAATATGTAATATTCTTGTATTTAAATTCCCATCATTTCTGTTGTATATTCGTATTTTTTTTTTATTGGTTTTCTGGTTATTATCTTCAGCTAGTTTGTGGAATAAGGGGATTGGCTGTTTTAGAGGTGCACTTCAACTGTTAGCCTTTCCCTTCATTAGGGTGTCTTTTTTGTGATTTTTCGTTGGCAAGAGAATTTGAATAAATAAATAAAATAGGATGGGTTCGGGGATGTGGCCGCAGTGAATTTATTCACTATATTCCGCTCATAATTTTTTTAGTTGTGAACTTTGGTTAGCCTAGTCAAATTTTTTTTTTTTTTTTTTTTTTTAAATAATTTTTGTCCATCTTCGTCTTACTTGATCAAAATATATTAAATTAATGGAATTTCTTCGAATTTAATGGACTACTCAAAAATGTCAATCAAACTTAACAAATGACCAATCAGAAAGGGGGATAGGAATACGCGCATGTCTCACAAGCACACGTGTTGTCCCACAAACGCACGTATTTGCGTACCATACGTTTTACATAGTCGTTTTGCGGGACCTTAGTAACAATCAAGGGACGGGGCTTAACGGAATGTGCGTTATGTGTGGAAAACCAGGCTCATGACAAATTGACTTCTTTTGAGAAATATTATCGTGACATTGAAATATACTTTTGAGAATGGGATTCATTGTTTTTTTCGCTTGTGGAATGTAAAAATGCTGAGTAATCTAATCGCGCGGATTAATAAACCCAAATCCTAAGTCAGTTGTGCTGTATAAATCGTCGTGTTCGGTCATGGTCGTCTTGTTAAGTCTAATCTTTTTTTTTTTTTGTATCTGTGAACTTGACTTTTTTGCTCAACCCATTAAGAACTTAATTATACCGAGGAAGACGTATCCTTATTTTTATTGTAATCAAATGTAAAGGATTAACACCGTCCCAATGCAGGTGGATTGGCCTACACCGCGGCAGTTTTGATTTTTTTTTCAAGTTAAAGTACCGTAAATGCTGGAAAAGATTTGGACGGGATTTCTTCAGTGTGTATAAATAAACCAGGGGCACTTACGAAAGTGCGAAGACTTAAGAAAATATGACGATGAAAAGATGAGGCGACAATATAGGCTAATACGTTTATTTCTAATTAGCTTTGGCCTAATTAATTGGAATTTAGAAATGCTAATTTAAGATTAAAGATGATTAAATGTATGTGTATACCGTCGATAGGCCAGCATTCATTGTCGCCCACACGACTGCGATTAACAAGTCGATCATATATTCACATATAACTAATAACTTTCAATGAATAAGGCTATCGAACTATAAAGTAAGCCTATAATTAGGACTAAATGAAATAAGAAAAATACACGTAACAGGTGGAACCCCGGATGGGACCCGATTTTATTTTCTCAGAATGTTAAAAATGCAGATGGAAGTCTCGACTCGTTAACAACATGATGTACGGTAGTGGTGGGTGGATGCCGACGATGAAAACAACATTCACCGATTTAATAGTTTAATGAGTCCTAACTGTACGTAAAACATTGCCACGGGCTTCCTTAACACTAAGTCGTAGCGTAAGCCATGCTCTTAAACCCGTAAATATAATGGCATTAATAACTACGGTATACTGAATCAATGAGATTCAGTTTAAATGTTTTCCGGTGACAAATCATTTTCTAACACGAAAGTTCAACAGGCATACATTTTATGTTATTGGTATAGATACTCATTTCAAGATTGAGATTATAGATTGGGACCATGAGGAAACATTATAAAGTGTAGATCGTTGACGAATGACCAGACGAATATGACTACATCAGTACGGTACGGTTGTAAGACTTTACACTGGCATTAGGCCTACCATTACTTAATAGCGATTATTCGTTGGTGGGAGTAAAGACAGTAAAGATCAATCATATTATTATCGAAATTTGAAGAATTAACATTCAAAATCAAATTCATTAACTTCAAAGAAAACACTGATCTTAATAACTCTAATTTACTTCTTTTTTTTATGTCACTTAAAATGTAATAATAAATTCAAAAGTAGGACTGAACGTTTATTAATTCTCTTTCAAATAGCGTTCTGGGTATTTTTATGCACAGGTGCTAAAGTTAAGACCAACAGCTTAAACTGCAATTATAGGAGAAGTACAGTAATTAGAGCAGTGTTTTATTAAGGACACAACAAGTACGATTTTATGGAAAGAATCTCACACTGTAGAAATGGTGTTAATACCTTTCTCTACAATTCAGGTCAAGTAGGCATCACCTGTATGTTTTTCGTACCCTTAATCATCGGATTACACTCCCTCTCCTTTTCATGTAATTATTTTAATGAGGCAAAACTTGGTAGGCCTTGGGAGTCAGGCCTCAGATGCGACTGTAAAGGCCTGTTAATACTTTAACGATAACGATAAAAAAGCTAAAAAGCGATTGTTCATATAGAAAACAAAGAAATAAGAGAAGTTTTTACCGATAACGATTTATCGTGTATACGATAACAAAATATTTTAACAAATCAAATCAGATGACGTCATAATTATGGTAAAACGATAAAATCGTTGATACTACTACGATTTTAATGTTTTTCCATGATTATGACGTCATCTGATTTGATTTGTCAAAATATGTTGTTATCGCATAACTGATAAATCGTTATCGAATCTTTCTAGTGTAAACATTTCTCTTATTTCTTTTATTTTCTATATGAACAATTGCTTTTTAGCTATTTTATCGTTATCGTTATATTTGAAGTATAAACAGGCCTTAAGAGTGATGAAATCCCTAGGGAATTTGGGAGTCACTTGGGGCTTGCGCCAAACTTGGTGGTCTGGTGGCTACTGAGGCCGTGGGTTCGAATCGAAGCCGGATTAACCATTAGGCAAATAAGGCACAAGCCTTGTGGGCCAGGCGAAAATGATGGGCCATCAAAAGTTGGACTGCAATATTATTTACACTCTAATTTCCGGTATTATTAGGCCAGAAAACCCGGAGACATTCTACTGTTAGAGTTGTGGCAGAGTAACGCTTCTCTCCGACACGAAAGATTTTGTGCCTGCGGCCATCGGATGTTCATGGGGTCCATTCATTTAACATTTTTGGGCCATTTCCAAAATGTGCCTTGAGGCCAGACGATGCTGAATCCGGCACTGGGTTCGATTCTCACTTGCGAGATTCGTTGCGAACTCGTCCGATCGCGTTGCGTTCTACTTGAATCACGTAGGCCGACGGCCGTCGGGCGCAGTGCGTACAAGGCTTAAGTGTTAATACGTTCCATCAGTAGATCTGTTGATGAAGGTGTATTATACAATGAAAACCTGGTTTATTATTATTCTATCGTAACATATTTATTCATTCAGTGAATTAGGGCACACCTGGACCTTTTAGTGTTTTTAGTTGGGTCAGTCACTGATCCAATTCCCATTTACCGAAGATAAGCTTTATATGCGGTGATGGTGTGGTGTTTCTTTTCTTGTAGCTTTAGGTTTATACAGTAGTATTTTTTTGTTCCTTCCTGTAGCGCCTTGAGCACTACTGCAGTGGATTTGTGCGCTTTATAAATATTATTATTATAATTATTATTATTATTATTATTATTATTATTATTATTATTATTATAAATTAAAATTTTGCTGAGTTGTTTTTGATTTAATTGGGTGCGTCATAACGAAAATAGGCTAACAATACCACAATAAATATAGGAAACAATTAGACCTTCAAATACGCAGGATTGATGTTACAGTCTACACTGGACCTTCTTCTCCAAAGTCTCGGATATGACAGAGATTCCTAATCTGCCTTAAGTTATAAGTCACAATAATTTAATAAAAATAGGTAGAGTTATTAATATTATTATTGTTAATAATGACAATGATCTGATTAGGACGTTATTTAATAGGCCAATTAGGGTTCGATGGCAACAGTGGTGCGCTAGGATTTCCCCGACGGCAGGGATACGCCCCTGGCAGAGGAGGTTTTATCCCCTTCTAGTTCCCCCCCCCTCCAGTAGTTCCGCCACTAGATGGTAGCGATAATCATCATCATCGTCAATATCATCATCGTCGTCATCATCACCATCATCATCACCGTTATCATAATCGTTATTACATCGTCGTCATCATTACCATCGTTACCACCACCACCATCATCATCATCGTCATCATAATCATCATCTTTATTACATCATCATCGTCGTCGTCATCATCACCATCATCATAATCATCATCGTCATCGTCGTCGTCATCGTCATCGTCGTCATCGTCATCGTCATCTTCATCATCATCATCATCATCATCATCATCATCATCATCGTCGTCATCATGAACATCATGGTTATCATTGTGTGATATGCCTGTCAACGCGTTACATTATTCTGAATGGTGAAACAATTAGTGGTGTCTATAGCCTGAAGAATACATAGCCTATTTTGTTAACTTCCATTACTGGTACTCTTTCTAGCACAAACAGGCTTAATACCCTACCCTACATTTGGTTTATTCAGAGCAAATATCATACCCGCGGGTGTGTGATTTATAACTTTCAGGGCAACAGGAATGTTTAAGCTTTGCCTTTGGCTGCAAATAATAGCGGGACCTGAAGTATTATTGACAGCGCAACGACGTACACTATGAACAGTGACCATCATAATACTACGAATAAACAATGCTGCCACAGGCCTGTGACATTTCAAATAGACATCAACATGTTTTCCCGTTATTGTTAATTTTTTCCCACCGTCTGTAGTTTGCGTGAGTATCCGTACAATTGGTAAATTATATAAAAACCGAAGTTGTCTTTTGACCGAGTCTTCGGCTCCATAAAAATTACATCAGTGGATCGAAAATGATAAAATAGGCCCTGGTCTAAAAATAATAATTATAATGACGATGGTTATGATGATGTTGGTTGTCTCTTATACACATCT
>NW_022696538.1:212267-241211 GCF_011630105.1 Anneissia japonica
TAATAAATAATAATAATAATAATAATAATAATAATAATAATAATAATAGCTAATATGCCTAATAAAAGTAACTAATATTAAAACATTTACGATAAAATAAAGTGATAGTAATTACAATATTTTTTTGAAATATCGTTTTTTTTTAAATTGTGCGATAAAGCAATGCCAGAAGTTTGATTTGAGGTTCCATTGCTAACATCTTTATTCCAGGCCTATTAATGGTTTGAAAATAGGTTAAAAAATATAATAAATAAAATAGTAGGAAGCCTATTACAAGTGTTTTCTCAGCTTTTTTTGGAGTAGCAAAACGAAAAATCAATAACACGACGTCATTGTCGGTTTCATTTAAGAGAAAAACATCCTGGTTTTCTTATTTGCGTCGCTATGGACCAATGCGATACAGATCTAAAATATATTTACACCTGCGTGCAAAATGTGACCCCTGCTCTGGTCAAAACCGACTCAATCATCAACGGGCATTCAGAAAGAAACTAAATTAAGATAATACAGAATGATTAGCGAAGGGATTATTTATCGGAGCAGGATAAACTGGAGGCCCTACTGTATAAACAGGCCTCCACAACACCCACATGTTCGCACCAATGGGAAGAAATTGGGAATTCCTTAAATGGATCACCTTAAAAGGATTAGGCCCTACGATATATATACTTATAGACCTAATTATTTTTTTACATAATTACTAGGACCTATTTATTGAGCCAAATAATATAAAATCAATAATCAATCAAATCGGATAATCATAGACCTAGTTCTACCATGGAGGAAGAAGTTTCAAAGTAGACCTATACGATTATGAAGATGTACATCGTAAAGGATTAAACCCATAAGCGGTGACATGGTTTGAATATTGAGTTGAATACTTCAGAAAAAATTAACACATTATCTAAAAAGTGAGGGCCAACGGCTGAGGGCCAAGGACATTAGTAGTTTTCTGTGATAGACTCATCAATTTGATTTTTCTGGAGCAGTGGGTAGCATGAATCCTTGTCTGAAAGTGCCTCAATTAAGACGTGTGGTGGAGGACGCCATGGTGGGTTAGGGCGGCCATAGAGCCCAAAAAATGAATGTGGCTGACAGTTTGAAAAACTAACTTTAATTAGGCCTATTTTCTTTTCAAAACCTACACCTTTTTTAAACTATTTCACTTAAGCCGCAGTTGGCCTAGAGTCATAGGCCAACTGCGTCGTAAGACGGCTGTACGATGAATCTATCTCCGCTCCCTGTGAGCGCTATACGGCTACGCCGTCTGCTGACTGTCGGTGGGGCAGTCTCTGATATCGAAAAACGATCCCTTGCGCTCGCGTCGTGGCTTTGCGTTCTCCATGAAATCGTGTCGGCCGACGACCGTCATGTGAGTGTCTTGCTTAACTGTTACGTGTCTGTGTCAGAAATGCTTGGGCTCCCTCTTTCCCTACCCATTTCCCCCCTCAGAAAATTCCTATGTTGTGCCCAATGACAATGTTTAACTCCTAAATGTTAGAATAATGATTGATATGACCACTTTGAAATTAATATTCAATTTCCGAACGTTAATGCACATGTGTCTGTGTGATTGCCTGTTAAACTCTTAAGAACTCAAGACGTATTGAGTCTCTTTGATGTGCCGTGCAGGTGTGAATAGGCAACGGAAGTACAATGGTGATCTTTTAACGGCGAAGTCCCTCAAGCAATATTTCATCTAAAACCCTGTCATGTCAAGACAATTTTATGAAATTTGAGCATTTACATCGATAGCAAAAGCTACAGTATGTGCCAAATAGGCCAAGTTGTGGGTTACGAACGAACGAACAACCAACCAACCCGCAGAAGGCAGTCGCTGTGTTGGTTACAATCAATTATTAACATCGTAATTTTTGTCTAAATTTCCTTTATTAAGTCAAGATATTACAACAAAAAAAATTTAAAAAAAATAAATAAATAAATAAAACAACCCAATACAAGTGATATTTTAAGCCTAAATAATAACTCATAAAATATATAAGTAAATAAAAACTAATAAAATTTTAATACGAGAACAGGTCAACAGCGTGATCTTATGGGCGGATTATTTCCGTTTCCTCGGGCGACATTTTCTATGGTCTTTCTTCATTCAATAGTGCTTATTAAATGAATGTTAAAGCTCTCCCATGCCTTTCCGCGCAACTTAAGGCCAACTCAGACAGCGTCGGCCGACGCAGCCCGACGCGATTTGTTGTCGCGTCGGGTCTGAGTTAATCGCAGACGCGATGGTGTGCGTCGGGGGGTAGTCGCGTAGTAGAATATTAAACATATTTAATATTTCTCACGACGGCTTAAGACTGTCCCCGACGATAAATCGGGTTGGGCTGCGTCGGCCGACGCTGTCTGAGTTGCCCTTAAGATTATCCGTTTTTGTTTCTTCAACACACACGCACACGGGACGGTTTGCCCGTAGAGTGTGGAACAAATTGTCGAATTGAATAGCTTCGTAATGGTTCTTAAATCTCAATTACAATTTGTAATTTATTTATATACCCGGAATTTTGTTGGCATCAAAATATTTTAATATTTTAAATATTAATAATTAATATTGTACCTTAGCTACAGAATATTGTTTTTATTTAACTTTGGAATGCTTTATCTTCAAATTCTCAAGGCTATACACATTTCCAGCATGACTTTCATGCTGCGTCCAAACATCAGTGGTAAAACGGGACACTGACCTACCTGTTATCATCCTTTAAACAAGTCATATCCTACAATACATAACCATGGATTCTAAGAAATGATGATGTAATATGGAAAAAGATATTCAACAATGACCTTGCACTGGACTGTACTGAACCATTATAATAGCATATACCATATTCTTTTTATTCGATGTATTTACAATTCCGGATACCCACCAATAGATAGGCATATGCGTATATATAGGCCAAACCCAGAAATATTAATGCTTTTTCCGTGCATCCTATAGCGATCAGAATGTTCTTTCATTCTTTAATTTCTTTGAACCGTTTTTTATTTTAGAATAGCCAATGTGGATAGGTCAACAGGAGATCTCATTAGCACCACACGCGACTGTGTAGTAAGGACATCTAGTTGGATTTCAAAATATATAATGAGTAATAGACAGGCCTATGGTAAGAATAATGAGGAAAAATCCATAAAGAAAATCACGGATAGTGCAATGAACGAGCCCATATTAATGAACTGCAACTGGAGATCTTAAAAAGCAATCACCCATCTCTGGACTAAAACCTGCCGGGGCCTTTGGCATACACCGCATGACATCCAGTCTAGTAAACCACGAATGCCAGCACTTGTAACAATGTAATAGGCTTATTGCAGTCGGAAAAGTCATAATAGGCTAATGTCCGGTAACGGCGTTACATCCAATGCCAGCTATTGGGACTTTGGGACGGACAATCCCACACAATTTTTCAATTGGGTCCACAAAAATTGGGTCCAAATTTTAAAAAACGGGTCCAGATTTCTCATGTTTTGTGTAAAATAGGTATCGGTAAGCTTTTAAGAAAATGGGTCAAAATTTCTTAAATTTTGCACAAAATGGGTCAATTTTTAAGAAAATGGGCCAATTTTTCATATTTTTGCGTAGCATGGGACAAATAAGAAAATGGGTCAACATAATTTGAATTTACGCTTAAACTGGGTCCACCCTGATATTGTCCCACACAGTTTGAAAATCCTGGCTACGGTATTGGTTACGGTACATCATCATAAATACATTATAAATACAAGCCTATGTAGGCCTATTTTGAGTATTCAGTGACAGATCTTATATATATATATATATATATATATATATTGCGTTTAATAGAATTACTAACGATGTAAAAAACCATTTGATTTGTTTAAAGTTAACGGTGAAACGGCGTTGTTTTTTGTAGTTTTCGACGGCGTTAAAAATAAATAAAGATACGGTTTCAAAGGTGACGATCATGAGGTAACAGCTCACATAGGGTTTACGGTGTATTTTAACCTTAGGAGCAACCGCCGTTTTAGTCGTGAGAAAACTTCTGAAATTGAAGGTAATCCTCCTAAACATCACTTCACATAGGCCTATTCATTTACAAAGTGTTCATTCCTTTGGCATCGAACTCCAAAACGCTCTTGTAATAACATCGGAGGCCGACGACCTAATGAGACTTACGCAAAATCCCTGCATAGCATGCTATTAATATTGTCTTGTGAATGTGAGTATCGGTAACCAAATACCTACAGAAAATTGTCTTCAGATTTCATGTGGTATTTTAAACACTATAGGCCTATACCTCTTTCAAGATTTATAGTTTATAGCAGAATCCGACATTTATTGATTTGATTTCTATATTCGGCAGCATCTGGTGCCAGCAGGGAGGGGGAAGGCAGAGAATTTTTCCTTCCCCGTCTCGTCGTACTCCAGGGATTTTCATTCCTGGACCCTGACCGAGGCTCTAGTCGGCCTCTTGGATCGGACTCCCTGGCCTGTGACGCTCGGATCCCCTATCAGCACATTCCCGGAGCCACATCTGACCGTCACACTACTTTTGAGCTACGCACCTTATTTGCAGAGACGCTAGTGGATTGATGATAGGTCTACATTAAATATTTTACATGAGGTAGGCCAATGTAGAACTATGGCCATAGGCCTACTGACCAGGATTTTAAGGCTGTTATCCACGCCTATCGTAAATAATCAATGTTGGGCTTATTAATTAGCGTGTTACAATTTCCAATAAATTGCATCGTATCCTCCTCACAGAAAATTAATCGACATAAATTGACCGTAAACAAGTAAGTATTCAGAAAAAAAAAATCATGGCACCACTTACAGTAGGCCTATCATTCCTTTCAGAATAATCGTTATTATCATAATGATCAAATGGTTCCGTATTTTGTAAACAATCCTGGAATACGGTCTTGGTGGTTATTAATACAAATCCGCGGTTCCATAAATTCCTAGAGTCAGGTGTAAAAACGAACTTTGAATTACCAAATCTCAAAGCGTTTACTTTAGTTTATAATATTGGATAAAACGGATTAAAACACTCAACATCCCGGGAAAAGTATCAAAACAATAATTGAAGTTTAAAAAGCAATAATCATTGACAGACAGCCCAGGTTCCCAAAAGCGCCAAGTAGGAGTCGATTTAGCTCTGCATACTATGTTAAGCTATTCGGCTGATATTACACGAATGACGCAATACTATGTGTGAAATGATGTACGCTGCTTGCTGACGACATAAATTTCGTGTTGTGTTGACATGATACAACGCCTTTTTAATGACCATATTGAAACCGATATCACTTTCTTGGAATGGTATAACAAAAATAGTTGACAATGAGATTCGTTAGCATCAACAGTAAAAAAAAAAAACAAACAAAAACATTACACCTTACAGTCAATGCCGTAGCCAGGATTTGTAAAGAGTGCAAGACAATTTTAGGGTTTTTTAAAGTGTAAATTCAAATAATGTGGACCCATAAATATCTTAAAAGTTGACCCACTTTACGCAAAAAATGTCAAAAATTTGGAGCCTTTTTCTAAAGATTTTATCCATCTTAGGCTAATGAGAAATCTGGACCCATATTTCAAAAAGTATACTCATTTAATGCATAAAACAGCATATTAGTTGGACCCATTTTAAAAAATGTGGGCCCATTCTTTGTGGACCCATTAGACAAATTGTGTGGGATTGTCCCACTACAGTGGCTATAAAAGAGGCCCATCATCACCACTGCCATAAAAACCGTTACTGCTGATTTCGGAGAATCGTACTTGATGGATTTGCACATCCGACAATATAAAGCTGAGGAATGATAATAATAATAATAAGTTTACACATTCCAAACGATCGTATTATTAGGTAAGGTGTTCAGATTGTAGCCCAGGTGTGAGGGCAAACGATTCAATACCAGGTTTTTTTTTTATCAAGTTCCCTATCAGAGCCTCTTAATGAGATCTCGTTTGAAATATACGATACTTATTTAATATTGTATTACAGTTCGCTTCTTTGATGGCAAGTAATATAATAATAATAATAATAATAATAAGTTCACACATTCCAAACGATCGTATTAATCGTATTATTCGGTAAGGTGTTCAGAGGGTTTTTTTTTTTTTTTTTTTTTTTTTTATCAAGCTCCCTATCAGAGCCTCTTAATGAAATATAAGATACTTCGCTTCTTTGATGGCAAGTAATATAATATAAGCCCCAAATACCGTTATTTATAGATTTTCCACTTGTATCTTTAAAAATCGGACCTGAAGGTGTTAACGCATTTGAGACCGACATAATAATAGATAAAAGTCCTTGGTTAGACCATGATTATGCCTATATCATACCATAGTTACGATGGTTATTTACCCGGAGGTTAAAAACTTCTGAAATTGTGGCCAAATTGAGTTACCCTTAGTGTCAAATCACTGAACTCTTAAACATTTCTACGATGAGTGTGACGTTACCCGCATTCCATTTGCTGATCGTGGATGGCAACAAAATACCTCATTTAATAATTAGCAGATAAATATAAATAGGCCCTATACAATATACTTTCAGACATCCAGGTACACGCATGACGTCATGTAGAGGGACTACTCTATAACAGACAATGCACACCAACGGTTTGTGTACTCCTTTATACCGTACTACTTTCATGGTATTGAACTATTTATAATGTTAATGTTTTTTAATGTTATACGGTATGCATTAAAAAGATGACAAATTGAATAAAAGGAGGAATGATTGGCGTATCTTAATTTAGAACGGTATTTGTTCTGTGATGCCTATTCTTTGAAGAGGTCGTACAAGGAAAAGGTCGCAACCGTAATCTGATAATACAAAAACAAAATAGGCCTATAGTAAAAAGGCCTAGTAAAATCACTTGTACTGCAATACCGGTATTGTTGATAGGCGTTTTGTCTTCTTGATGCAAACTCTTTTTGCTGATAATTCGATTATTAGGCCTATTTCGGTAGTGCTTGTTAATCTATATGTATTGATGAGGCAAGTGCAAAGCCAACCATGAATGCCGCATTTTTCAATTATTTCTTTAACAATCGCAATGTAATATTAAGGGGTCACACCTATCCTAAATAATATTTCAGAAAACAATCCAACATTATATGTGATAGTTATTCCTATGTTACGTGTAGCAAGCCATGTCATTTTAAACAAATAATAGGCCTGGAAATGCCTTTCTGTGTTCCTTCCGCACTACATAACTGCAAGACTCACTGGAAGGCATTTCTAATGATTTATGTGACTGCAAATTAAGCCCATATCTAGAAAACACTGAATTATATTCATGGTTGTCAGCAGTAGAAATGAAAGACGCAAACACATTTCTTAACGTTAATTACATGTTTGAAGGATTCATTACCTTTACAAAAACAATTTTTACGTGGAAATCAGACTTGATATATATATTGACAAAATAATGGACGGATGCCAACTGTCAAAAACGTTGAGAGAATGATGGACAGTCTAAGCAGACTCAGTCATTGCTCATTGTCAATGCCGCTTTCGCACTCGCCGTAGGCTACTTTTTACTCACAAAATAATGAGGATACTCTCGTGCGCACGCAACGTCTGGAACCGGTGATGTGTTCAAGTGAGATGAAAACAAATGAAGTCCAGGGGCGTAGGCTGCTTTTGGTGTGGGGGGTATAGGTGCGAAACGTCCTGGGTGAAAACATTAGGAATGCGAAGCTAAATCATAATGGTCATAGGCCTATTTAGTATTTTAAACTACTTAGTGGAACTAATCTGCCGTCATGAGGGGTGCGTCCGCACCCCGTATCAACCCAATTGCCCAAGCCACACCCATGAAGTCGATCAATACAATAGAATGTAGGCCCTATTTATAAAGTGTATTTGTCATCAACTGTATATATATATATAATCTGTGATATTGTTTAAAAATAAATGTTGTGGTGACGTAGAATCTCTTAGAAATAGTGATGAGAAGACATGCAAAACCTTGACATCGCCGGGCGAATGACCTTGAAATCGTCGCGACTCTAACCGTGGAGCTATTTTCCAACAGAGTTGCCAATTGACTTGAAGTGCTCAGATTTCTTCATCGCATATTGAAAACCGTCCACTGTTTGTTTTGATTTTTCTTTCTCAAGACGTTTAGAAGTTGGCTTCAAGTTGAAATATCGACCAACATTGTTGGCCACCGTGGAGACAAACTTTTTTTGAATTCACTAATATGTTAAACCGGTCTGATCCTAGTCGGTTTTATATAAAAAAAAAATTGGTGTGTGGATATAAAAAATATATAGGCCTAAGAGGATAAAACGTTCACCCTGTAATTCCTACGAAGTCATAGCAGTGTACACCCACGTAAACCTATAAACACCAATGCCTTGTTTAACTTGTTTGTAGGATGCCAGTCGGATAAACAAAAAACAACCCACGTTTACCATTCGGAATGATGCCTTCCTCGAGTACCTCGTAAGTCACTCCTAAGTCAAATAATTGAGAATAAGGTTGGGGGTTTAGCAATTTAAAAGAATTAGGTCACAAAGTGTAATGATATTGCTCCTTCTTAAATATGATACTTCTAATGTTAACTCCTGATTATTATTTTTTTAATACAATGCATTTTTATTCCATCAAGAGCGACACACCGTTACTAGGCAAAAAACAAAACGCAAAATTATATATAAACATAAAATATATTTCATTGTGAAAAACGTATATATGTTACAACGAAATATGTTTTTTTATTCCGTAACACGTCAACCTCTGTCACGATTCACGGTATTTGACTCGATACGCCTATATTGTAAACGTTAAACGGTTAAAAAAAATAAATTGGTTTTATGCAGACGACATAACTACAGTATTGTATAGGCCTAGTCAAGGTAACCATTTTCGGCTAATTTTTTGAATGCGCATCTATTGCGACTAGTCTGGGTTTGTTTTAAATGAGGAATCCGTCCTTTTTGAACCATTTCGAGAAGACGTTCATCGGGTGTTAATTTATTTATTTTATATTTTATTTTATGTAATTCTGTTTTTAATATAATTTCAGCCTATTCTACTTACTGGTGCTTATTCACTCGAAGCAAAGACACACCTGACTGAATACTTGCGGTGTTATCGGAACAGAATGGGAAGTTAGACTTTGTTTAAATATCATACTATTTTCTTAAACTGTCCACAGATTTCAATGCACGACGCGGAAAATGTCGGTGGAAACCTATAGGTCCTACGATTCCCGTGTTACAATATTGTGCTACAACATGTTGGTACTGTACTTTTGAAAGAATCTAACATGTTGAACACATGCGAATTTAACTAGGCTTACGGTACTTACTAATCACTTCCTCAAGAAAGAAAAAAAAAACAAGTGCGTATTAATAATAGATGTTGGGCTATAATGCCGCGTATCAACACGATTTGCTTATTCATGTGGTCTATTACCGGTTAACTATCAATAACCTATATCCAGCCAACTCAGAGAATCTGACCAACTGGGCTCAGATCTCAATAGTTCTATAAAAACCGATTGAATTGTTTATAATTGCTTACCCTCTTTTGCTTTTTCTTAATTCGTTGTCACAATGAAAATTCACAAATCGGATTGCGTCACCCTGGTTAAAAATATTATTATTCAGTTCAATTCAAAACATTGAATCAATATTGTCCATATTATAGGCTACTTCAAAATGAAGTATAGAAAAAAGAATATGCCTATGAAAAGTTGAACTAACCATTAAAAAAACCTAAGACCACTAAATAGCTTTATATAAAAGAAACCCAACATTTCAAATAGTCCGATGCATCAATCAGTTAAGCGCGAAAATGTATCACAACTCAACAATAAAGCACAATCCAGGTATAGCATACGGTAACTTAGACTGTTTTAAAACATTATCTTTACTACGCCCTTCCTATTTGTCGATCTTGTTAATTCTGTTGATAAAACTAAATGCTGACTTTCTCGTGAATTTACCAAACGACGGTAAGCCAGCATCAAAAAGATTGCTGGCACTGCAAAAAATTAAGTTTCATTAGAAACATTAAGACAGTTGGGCCTATTGTAGCAAACATTAAGGCCCGTATCCTCGCAAGCGGACCGTAACTTCAGCCCTGGACTAAGGTTAGTCCTGGACTAACTTAGTCCACTTTCGAGAATATTGGCCTAAAGCAACTCTCACATTAGCGCCCTAGCACTGCGATCGTACCGACCTGCGAATTAGGACCTGCCCTCTTGCCAAGATATGTGAATTGTTTCACATGATTCAAAGGGTGTGCTCATTAAAATTGTTACAGGATTCCCTTTCAGAATTCTAGTTTTGGGACAGATACTCATACATTTTTTTGCATTAGAAATGATATAATGTGATATATAATATTATTTATTCTAGTATTTGTAAATAATAAATAAACGCATTGCAGGGGCTGTCTCTTATACACATCTAGATGTGTATAAGAGACAGGATATATATATATATATTGACGATGAAGAAAAATTATTTGTGTCAAAAGGTGAGAGTCATTCTCATACTAGGCCTGCAACATCTGCTACTATTACTAAGGCCCCATTAAAAAAAATTATTAGTTTATCACCCACTTCCTCATCACTTTTGGGAAAAATCTGATTTTCTTTTCATTTTTTTTTTCATTTTTCAATCAATATTTTTCATTTCAAACGGTCCTTTTTTTCACTTGAAAAACTCAGGGCTTCTTGCAAATATACTTACTGGTACAACAAAAACATATTTTTTAAATATAAATTTGATTCCATTCTTATGACTTTTTATATATTGTCTCTAACCATTGATTTACTTGTGATCATCGGGAAAATGGGGGCGGGATTAGCAATAAAAAAAAAATTAAAAAAAAACCTCCCTCCCTCATCAGTTTTTATTCTTTGATAGGGTGATAAACTAATAATTTTTTTATGGGGCCTAAATGATACGATTCATTTTTGTACATTTAAAATTGGTTGGCTTGCAGGCGCATCTTCTCTATTTCCCTGTTTTTTTCAGATTGATGATGACTTCAATATTTCCGGTTGGTTACAACTCTTTAATAATTTATACCGATGAATCACAATTTCACTCAATATGAGAACCACATTTCACGGCTTAGCCAAAAAAAAAAAAAATGCAACCAACGTTCAACATTAATTGGATAAATATTATGTTTAAGTGACTTCCTGCTTCTGTTACATTATGTGATGCGTATACATTAATACAACATTAGGCCTAATCCATGTATGACATAGTTGAAAAGAGAAATCCGCGAGTATGAAAAAGTCGGGTCCCCGAAGCGAAATTTCGACCCCGGAACCTTCTGAATAATAATTATATAATTTCCCACATCAAAATGGACTGGAAATGATAAAGGAGGTAGGGGGTAAGATAGACATAGATCTGATGGGTTTATCTCAAATTCATTTTTGGATTTACTTTCAATTTGTGTAAACTCACAAACTAAAAAGAATACAGTTATCAGGTTTAGCTCTAATTATAAGTAATAATAATAAGTGGCCTTAATGCTTCGGAAATTTATGCATAAACGTATTTCTGTTACA
Organism: Anneissia japonica; assembly: GCF_011630105.1. NCBI lineage: Eukaryota > Metazoa > Echinodermata > Crinoidea > Comatulida > Comatulidae > Anneissia > Anneissia japonica. Next base: position 223,806 of record NW_022696538.1, read on the forward strand.
ATACACTAATGATAGGCCTACTTTAATTTTTAGTGACAATATGGAATGGCTTATTTTCCAATACGAGCCGAACGCTAAGTATAAAAATAGTACTAGTTGCTGTTTCAGTTAATTTTTTTCGTATAAATTAATGATATTAACAGTTATTGTTAAACAACATATATGCGGTGGCAAGAAATAAACATTTACGATGCCATGTGGTTTGCCTTAATCCGCAACCCGTCAGTAATCTGGCCCCTCACACCACACGCGTGCTCACCTCCCACGGGACGCCACAGGTAAGGGATTTCCTATCGTTTGGTCTCATTTGAGTCTCAATACATGGGTTGAAGGGTGAAGGCAAGGAGGTTAAACATATGTATGTTCTTTTTTTTTATATATTAGCTCGCTGTGCTAAGTTTTGATTTACTTGGTTTGGTTTTTCTTTGGACGCACGGTACGTAGGTTACGAGTGCCACTGTTTGTAAAAGTGTCGTTTCCAAATAAACAATAATAATAATAGGCTAAATACTCTGCATTGTATAATATGTGTAGTTAAACACTGAATATATATCTTTACCATTTAAAATTCCGTGCATGCATCAAATAGGTTATTAATGAGTGACAAATTTACAAATAGATATTGTCACGATGCTGTATGCCTACTGCATCAAAGCGCCGACGCTTTAAATTGATATAGCGTTGGAGCCTCTGATATTTGTCATCTATTTTCAAATCTTCTTTATGGTCTAAACTATAAATATTTGATAAGGAGAGTTTTTACCATTGTTTGACATTACTTGGAATCAATGTCTGGAATGCCATTTAAATCTAGAGTTGCAACACAATGGAGCATCTAGGAGTCTTGAAATGGGAGCTGATGGGGGGATTGGTGGGGCAGGGATGGGGGAAGCCCAACCGTGGTCGGATTAAGGTGAGTGTAGGCCTACACTCTTCTGGTAACTCTCTTTCAAACACTTTTTTACAAAAAATATTTGATGCAGGAATACATTTCATGGTCGTCTTTACTATTAAATTAAGACACTTAGAAAAACATTTTTTTTGTTGCTACACCCTCATATTTTTCGTTCGCCTCAGCTTCAACCAAACCATGGTGATAATAAGGTGAGTGTGGAGCCTTCTAGTTACTTGGTTACCCTCAAGTTAGTTTCCCCTGATCAATCAGTCCATAACCACGGCGCTGCCACTACTTTTCATGATTTTTTTTCAGTCAGTCGAAACCTTTTCCCCCAACAATGGTATCGGTATTTCACAAATGATATTCGGTATTTCCCCCAATTTCTTCTACAATTATGATGACGTTGTTTACACTTGGTGTGTCTATGTGTTATAATAATTATGTTGTCCTATTTACAGGATAGAATTTTATAGGTATTTAAACTCATAAATTTCTCGAAATGGAATGGAATGACGTGCCACGCAGGCCTACTTCCCCCACGTAGGCTAGGCATAACTTTTACAAAGTTATTGTATTGTGAACGGGGGCGTTTAATGGCATGATAATGAGAAGCATACTTATAAACAAGATTATTCAAATAGGCATAGCCTTTTATCTTTCACATCGAAGGTGGTATGGAGACTGGTAAACAATCAAAATATTTGAACTTCGGAAGAAGTTTTCAAAGTTATCCTTTCCTTACTGCTAGTACAAGGTTTCGCTGCTGGCTGTAAGACTCCACGCACACCTATAAGATGGGGTTGGGGTGTTCCCATTATGATATCCCCTGGACCCATCATTGAGGTTTTGCTTTGTGTCCGTCGGAAATTGGTAGACCTAGCTGTCGAAGTGCTTACATCCCTGTAAAAGTATAACCTGAGCCACTACGGTACGGTACTGTGTGCGATACCGGCGCAATGTGTGCCCCACTTCCAACTGTCAAATCAGCATTTTAGCAGGCCTACCCGCTTCCTAGTTCCTTTATTCAAAGCCGCAAGGAGGGGTATGTTTTAAGTTCCTAGTTCAAACGGGACTAAAGAACCAGTTACATCCTAGTACTACAGATGATTATTTAAACATGTTGCAACCAGTTCCTTTCCAAATTCCTAACTAGACTGATTGATTTCCTAGTTTGTAATACAAGCTGTTTAGTTTTTTGTTGCAGTTCCAAATGTCAACTGGATTTTTAGACTGGTTAAAGCTCGGTTTCCATACAATAGCTACACAGTCGCTACAGCGTTTTCACTGCAATCCTTCTGCGTAGCTGTCACGACACAATCGGGAACGCTCCAGTTGTCGGGAAGGTTGAACCTGGTCCAACCATAGAGAAAATAGAACAGTTCTAATTTCTCTATGGTTCAACTTTACCGATTGCGTTGCAGACGAATCAGGTTGCCTTCCCGATTGTGTCAGGGCAGGTACCAATGCCCTCTGATTTCGTCTGCACTGTAGCGATGCTATGGAAACCAGGCTCGTTGCTGATTGGTCGGTCGAATCGGGGAGCCTTCTCGATTGCGTCGGGGACTGCTTCGCAGTACAACGGTTGCACTGAAAACACTCCGCGACAGTAATAGCGATTTAAGGAAACCAGGCTTTACTGTACATAGTGGATATTTTGGTGGGAGGGAGAGAAGGAGGATGCCGCCCCTACAACCTGTAGATGCAGCACAGATTTTTTGAATCATTTCGTTTTCTCGACTTTGAATAATCGTTTGATGTAGATTTCAGGTTGTGTTTACAGCACACTGGGCAATCTGCACAACATTAATCAAGTATTATCCCGTATCTAAAAAAACAACGCAAATACATAATGATTGACTACAATAAAACATATTTACGTGATAAAATAAGTTTTTAATGCACAATACATATATTTGGTGACTGAGAAAATACAGATGACATTATATAATAACTACCAGTAAGCAGACTAAACAATAAATAGGATAATAATTATGTACGTATGCACCTAAAAATAAGTTTTCATTCAAGAAATGGATTAGTTACAAAACCAAGTTGGTTAAAAAAAACAAAATCACGATGGAGTTACTGTATATACCGGTACAGATAACATCAATATCAACAATATACAAAGTAAATGTTACACTTGCCATAAATTATTTTATAAACGTTAGCTGTGTAACTAACTAGGCCAATCAAGGTCTTATAAATGTACAGTATCAATAATTTGAGAAATTGAAAATATAGGTTCAAGCGAGAGGGAACTGCAGAGGGCAGTATTTAATATTTTAAATTTAGTAACTTTTAAAGTTTAAACATTGTTTCATCTAGCTTGGAAATGGATTTATAGCTCCAATGAGAAGCTTCAGAAACACTCATCTGATTAATTTATAGAAGAGAACTTTTTTTTGTATGGGCGGCCGTAAGAGCTCTAGAAACACACGGCTAATTGATTAATACATCTTTATTTTGTATGAGCGGCCGTTAGAGCCAATATAATATACTGCCTCTATTTAACTGCTCTCATCGGAGCTTTCGAGATTACGAGAACTTGTTTTTAATGGTTGAACTATAATGGCTTAAAACGTTCATGTACTTTTCGAATATTTTGTCCTCCATACATGAAAATAAAATCCCATCTCCATAAACATTTGTTAATTATTTAAAACAGAAATTATTACTACACAAAATGTATGCACCTATAGAAACTATTGGTGCTTAGCTAACATACCATTATGGGTAAACATTTACAAAAAGAATACAAAAACTGGTATTGTTCAATTCTGAGTGTGATTACATCTTTTTAAACTCTTTACCAGTAATTAATTTTTGTTGCCAACAAAATAAATGCAAATATAAGTACAGGTATACAAATGCAGACAAAAAAATAATCTCTATTACATCATGGTAAGTACAAAGGCCAAAAACAACTAAACTATTAGGCTTATATATTCTTATATAGATTGCTATTGTCACTTTTATTCCATCATCCTTATTACATATACAACAAAGATGTATAAAGTATTGGCACCTTTTGTATCTTTAAAATACAGACACAGAAATTTTCTTAGAATTTGTATACAAAAATTAATTATAAAATTTTCTAAAATTATATACAAGGTTACATGTACAGTACCATATGGCTATTTGATACACCCCTGTTTGGCATTAATATATTACAAATGAAAAATATTTAAAAACATATAATGGAGTGAAGTGAAGACCACCAGCTCTGGAAAACATTTGCAAGTACAATGCATGCCATAAATAAGGCCGTATAAAAAATATTATTAGTTTATCACCCTAATAAAAATTTAAATTTTGAATGCTTTAAATAAAACACAGCATTTATTAGCTCTAGTAATATAAATAATATATATATACCTAATATAATAATAATTGGGGAATGCAGTTTGGCACTGCAATTTCCATTCAGGTTCGAACCACATGCTAACCGTTCTCGGCTGGCTATGATTATTACACCAACTTGCACTGTTGACGGACTGTGAAATGGTTAACGCTATTTTTCAGCCTTTAGGTGCAAGTATTTCATGGCTTATAAATGAATTAAAATATTGACTAGGGCTGACACTACCAAGATAAAAAAAATAATAATAAAAATAATAATAAAAATAATAATAATAAAAAAAAAATAAAAATAATAATGCTTTATATAGCATAATTGCAATAACCTGCCTCTATGTGCTTTATGTTAGCTCTAATGCTTAACATCCTGTGTTGGCATTAATTATCAGTGGTATCTTTACAATTTGAGGTAACTGTAATAATATGTCATAAAAAATATAAATATCAACATAATCACAAGTAACACCATTAAGTACTTGGGATATCACTGAGTTTGTAGTTGTGCGGAAAAAACATTAGAAATTTTTATTGCATTGTAGAAATCGTGATTTCATATATAAAACAAAACTTTAAAAATGCACTGAAAGAAGGCCCCCTTTGCTGATGGAGACATTATTAGCATGTCATTAGCAACTTTGCCATTCATCTTGGAATTAATAATCTTTACAACCAAACTTAGAATTGCATGTTCAAACTATTTATATAAACATGATATAATAGCAGACATAACACCTCTTTGACTAATCTACTACTAAATAAATAAATAAATAAATAAATAAAATTGGAAATATTCCTGCCTAATTTTGCACTAAACATTTTGGTCTGATACCAAGGCTAGAGACTCAACATTTGATTACGAATTTGAAGTTAGGTGAAATACAAATGAGATAGTTGATGGAGACATACAAAGAACAAGCGATCGACCTTACCAGAGTGTCAATGAAACTTAACAACTGACCAATCAGAACAATCAGGAATACACGCATGTCTACAAACATGTGCTGTCTGACAAACTCACAAGTTCATTTTTACACTGCCATTTTGTGGGACCTAGCAACAGTATCCAAGGACACTGTAGTGGCGCCAGGATTTGCCCGATGGGAGTTCCGATGTCTCCAACGAAAAAAATTAGGCGTGGTCGGGCTCAAAATCTCTTGAAAGTGTTTCAGGGAGCGAAGCCCCCAAAAAATATGACAATTTTTGGAGTTTCACAGAATTAGTTAATGATTTTGGCAAGCTGGTTACACCTCCCCCACTGGCGCCACCCCTGTCCAAGGGGCAGGGTTTAGCGGAGATGTCCATGGTTCAGTGGTGTTGAGCTAGCGTGGAAGAGTGAGAGACTCTATTGGAAAGCTCTAATAGGAACTCTGGTGGGAAGCTTTTTTTGAAATAGTTCCCAAACAATGACAATATTCATCATAGTGTATACCACGTCAAGTTGTGTGGTCTATACCCAATGAACAGCCAATTTATAATGTTTAATAACATAGACTGCATACCTCTGCCTGGTGCCTGAATACCAACAATACACAGACTGTAAATGATGGGCAAAATTGCAGCATACCCTCAAGGAAATAATGGAATCTCCCATCATGTTCAGGAACATTATTTTCTGTATATCCTTAAAAAAAATAATGGAAATGCCCATAATATTCAGGGACATTATACCTCCGGGCTGTGCCTGAAAATGAGGGGAGATTCCAATATTTTCTTTTATGGTCGAGGGTAAAATATCGAATTTCCATGACCTTAATATTGTCCTTTGACCTTTCTTTCCAAAAATTGATTATCTTTCTTTGATTATTATGTACCATTTCACTAAATTTTATGATGATCAATTCAATAGTTTTTTTGTAATCTTGCTAACAGACAGACAGTGGTGGATACATAATTCCTCCTCTGGCAGAAGTAATGGTCACAATTTTAAGGTTTGTCTGTCTTGCCATGCTGCATCTTTGATACGTGTTTGGCTGCCTGACGTATTTTGGCCCAGTTACGCTGGCCGCTGCTCTCAATCCACTTGCTACGTTGCTCAGCGGCAGCATTCAGACTCCTCACATGACTTTTAAATTCAGCGTCCCAAACAAGAGCATAACTACATTCATATTCTGTGAAATAGGTTGAAATATGTAAATTAAATGAATGTAATTATTCGTGCTTCAGTGTAATTTATTGTATTTGTACACATGTGTAAAGTTTATCAGGGAAATGGGAAAATATAAAATAGTAAAGGACAATACAAAATGAAAAGACTGTTTTATTCGTTACTATTTCATATGAGCAGAGAGATAACCTTTCCAGTGTACTGACAAATCCGATAAGAGCCTGGAATATGCATGTGCATATATAACAAGCCACATGCTCTAAGGGGCGGGCTTAGCAGAAAGTTCCATCTGTCGCAGCATAGGTTAAAATCAATTGATTTGTAAGTTGCTGAAGTCATACAAATAGAAACATTGTATTAAAAGAGAAGGTAAACATTCTTTATAGTTTTTCTATCCTTATTATTCAAAAATTATTTTACAAAATGATTTTTTTTCATTATGTGTTTGCTTACCATGATTGGCGTTGCTTGTGGATGTGGTATAGGCCACGCCAGTAGATATTACACAGCTTGACTTCCCATAGCCTAAAATACAAATAGTTAAAAAACACAATGACATTTAGAATATAAATTGAATTACAATAAAATATGAAAAAAAAAAACATCATGGCAATAAAATTAACTAAATTGAAATAAATAATGTTGGCTGAGGCTCATCAAATGCACATGGTAAACTTGTCACATTCAGAATATTAGATGAAACCAATATTATAAAATGTATTTTCATGAGTTGAAAGATTGACTGTTCCATTCTATGAGGCAGAGCAGAGTTGAAGGGAACAGTCAATCCTTTAACCTTAACTCATGAAAATTGTTTCCATTGTACAAATACAAAACATTCATTATTACATACCTAAATAAGAACGGATCCTTGTCATTTGATATTTTATGAATAAAAATTAGTTCTAGGCTTCTGAATGGACACTGGCAGCTACAGGATATATTGTCAGGGGGTGGGGGGGGGGTCGAGTAATGGGAAAAGACAAAATGGACCTAAATTTACTTTAGTGACAAAATGGTGTAGATAACTAATTCCAAGGTGGGTGAGATTCCAGAAGTTTTTTGCATGCTTGCTTGAGTGCAGCAGGCTTTCCTGATTTTTGGAGACGATCCCTCTAGTTGGTACTTGGAGACTTAGGAACCCTGGAGTATGCATGTGAATATGCTAAATATCAGTATGAATCCATCCACCCATGAATAACTTTTTAACATTTTGTTTCATGTATTCATCTGTATGCCTGCCTACCTTGTTCTTGGGCTAGCGTCAAAGATCGAACAGGACCATTATGTCTCTTCACAACTGTGATCAATTTTAATGACAGCGTGTCTATCAGACAAATATGTCCGACAGATGTGCCAACCCATGCCACCTGCGAATGGATGATCATCGACTTGACAACAGCGTCTGCTTCCCTAGTTTTGTAAAATTAAGGTAAGAAATATAATTGGATCTCCATAGAACATAATTAGAAAATTAATCTATCCATCTATCTATGTAGGAGTGGTTGGGGTGCAGTTGGTGGGCGGTTACATTTCGGTGTCTTAACCATGAGGTCTGAGGTTTAAACACTAGCTGTGAATTTCGATTGTGTCCCTGTCCTTGGGCTAGGTAGTGTACTTAACCTGCAGTTGCCTCTTGCCACAAAAAATATAAGTGAGTACCTGGTAGGTTCCAGCACAAATCTGTTTATTACTTCTGCAATGTTCTGGATTGGATTAGATTGGTTTTTTTGGTATAAACACCAAGGGGAGCCCACGAAAGTCTAGAAGAAGACTTATTTCCAGTGGAGTGTTTGTTCCAATGACTGAGTTCATAATGTGAAAACCAGATAGAGGTTATGACAATTGTGCTTTTAAACCTACCACTATTATTATACAGTACCTCACACTAATTTTTTGTGGAGGCATAAAGTTTATTCATTTGGTATTTTCCATGTTTGTTGGTCAGCCAGTATCTTTTTAATTACAATGGTTTATTGATTCAAATAATTCTTACCTCATTATTTCAGCTACATTGATTAACTGCTTGGAGCCCGAATAAGCCTCACCATTTGTCATTGAATGACGTGTAATGTCATGGATCTCAATTACACTACTTTTGCGCCGAGCAAGCCAGAGTTTCTGATCGATGCACACGCACGTTATCAGAGAAAGGTGGTCAGACCTGGAGAGAAATGCAGAGAGACACAATTAGTGATAAATATGCATAACATAATCCATATCTTACAATGGTAATGGCTTAACAAACTTAGAACCAACACCTCTTCACAGTTTCAAAACCAACATCTTACCAGTACCATAACCAAATAAAATCTTCACCCGTACAAAATGCTAAAATCTTAGCAACACCAAAGTCAACACCATACCGACAGCACAACTAACGTCTTACCAGGCTGTACCACAACCTAAAAACATTTTACTAGTACCACAACCAAAGTCTTACCAGCAGCACAGCCCACATCATCTTACCAACAATACAAACAGAATCTTACTATAGTACCTTAATAAATCATAATGAAACACTACAGCTGCCAACATCCTACCAATACCATTAGTACCTTATCTTCATGGTACAACATAAATTTCATTACCATGATAAGAACTAACTATATGAGAACCAGAAATATTACCAGAAATACTGTCAAATGGGTTAGGATTCCTTTTACGAAGAAAACTACAAATATATGAAAATGACTAGATGTACTGAAGACATTAGGGTGTTCCAGACAACTCACGTTGACGTTGGGGTTCGTATGTCTGCATAAGATTCCTCTTCCAGGCATTGAAGTTCAAGTGATATCGGCTGACCACCACATCCCAGCCACAGTTTACTGCTGGTAGCAGTCATGCATTTGATTGGCTCTTTAGAAGAACCAACCTGGATGCTCTTCTCTGCTTTACAATCTGGATTCTGGAGAAGAAAATTAAAGAGGTAGCAGTTTTATTTAAGTGATTGTTACCCAACCTTGTAATTCCTTGCCCCGAAACCTTGACACTTTCCCTCTCTCCCAACTCTCTCTTCCAGGCACATAAAAAAGAATGCAGTACACTCTTCAGAAAAGAGTAGGGGATTGTATCCTGGTGTACTGCCTAAACCAGAATGACCCCACTGGAAATAAGTCTTCTTCCAGACTTTCATGGGCTATCCTTGGTGTTTACACCGAATAAATCCAAACCAATCCAACATGGAAAGAGCCTCCTGTTATGTATGCTACTAGTGGAGTCAATACCTCACTGTATGTGTAAAATTAGTACTACAGTATCATTATCCATGTTTAATTAAAGTATTTGGAAAGAGCACATAAGTCATTATTATGTACAACCGTAAAACTAAATCTCATCTAAAGCAGTGGCGGCTCTAGGATATATTTTCTGGGGGGGGGGGTGCTAAGTTGTCCGACAGGGGGATGTAGGCTCGAGCTGGAGGAAGGGGTTTAGAGGAGGTTCCCCCTCCCAAATGAGATTTTTTTAAAAGAATATCAACCTCTGGATGGCCGAAAATGGCACTCTCAGACTGTGACAGACATGTGTTGGCTTGGTGTGGGCCTATTTTTATATGTTTTATGGTCTGACTGCCCGACGAGCTCTGTCTGGTGGGGGGAGGCCTGACCTGTCCGGTGGGGGAGGCCTGACCTGTCTGGTGAGGGGGCTTAAGCCCGCTGCTCCAGCTGGCGCCGCCACTGATCTAAAGGACAAGGTAATGGTAATGTGCTACTCCACAAATGCATATGATTGCATATGTTTACATTGTTTAGGTTTTTTTTTTTTTAGACCTTAACAGCAATATTATATATAAATAAAGAGGTGGGCTTAGTGGAAAGGACTGTTTGACTAAAGTTTCTGTTCATGCACACAAAGATCACCATTGCCAAATGAATTTCAAATTTAAAAATAAATAAAATTATATATAGTCTCTCACCTTAATAAGGTGTTCTGCATTGAATATTAATAGCTGACCATCTGCTAATCCTGCATAAACTTGACCCATATTGGTACCACTGTAGATAAAGATATCTTATTTTAGTGCCTTAGCTAATATATTATCATTCTTGCCTTTATAGCCCACATACATATATGGTTAGTTAGCATCACACTGTTATACCTGCCAACTTTGTTGGTGTCTGATGCTCAAGACAAAAAAAAAATTAAATTGTGTATATAGTGCCTCCTATCTAACAATCACAAAATATTGTATCTTTTATGAACATTTTTATGATACGGGGGATAGTACAACGTAGGCGTGAGATGTAAAAATTGGATGTTCAAGCATGAGACTCATGCATTATGCATGAGAGTTGGCATGTGTATAGACTGTAGCATTGTAGTTGATGGCAGACCTTCAATCTCATTTTGATCATTCCTGATTATCCTATCATAATTATTATCATAACTATCACACCATCACCACACCATCATCACAATTACTACCATTATTATCATCACCATCATTACCATACCATTTTGCGCTAAAATTTGGATACATGCCAGTAAATGTTGTAAAAAAAACCCCTAAATATGACCATTTTCAACTTCTTCCAGTAATAAATTCACTCATACAGGATCAATTTTCTTTAAAGAATCGAATCAGAACATAAATCCTTGTAGCAGCAAAAGTAAAAGGTCGATTTTCTTGGGGAAAACTCCATTCGAAAGCATTATTTTTCTTCTAAATCATATCTAAACATTAATTTGAGTGGTTAGGTTGTAAGAAAACAACATGGTTTTCTGAGTGGTTCGCACATTGCCGCCAAGGTGAGCTGTATGGTTCCATATTCTAATGTGTTAGGCTACTGCATGTAAGAGAGCGATGGAGAATTACAGTGTGTGCTAGGCTTGTTGTGGAACAGTATTCTATATATTTGTATTGAAATATGAATAAAATACCTTATAAAGCTGTTACTGAGCTTGTTTATTGTAGTCTATGGAAACACCCTAAATTATAAATGAACTGTTCCAAATCAATATACGCGCTTGACGCATAGTCCACAGTGAAGCGCACAGTGCACGTTGGCCTATCATTGAGAGTGTATTCAGTGAATTAAATTGCACTGCTTGCAAAATGTTATTGTAATGTCATCACCATCATCATCACAATTACTACCATTATCATCACCACCACCATGACAATTACTACCATTATCACCACCACCACCATCATCACAATTACTACCATACAGTACACACTACAAATACTCAGCAAAGTGAATATTTATATATATCTTACCTAGGTTTCCATACTAAACTTAGGACACTATCTGTGAGCCTGGAACTAGTATGCTTCAATATGGGTACCTCACTATTAGCATCAAAGACACATATCACAGCAGATTGCATCCCCAACAGTACTGTGTCCTTCCCTGCATTCACCATGCAGAGTGCTCGGCCATGTTTACATGCCATGCCCTAGGAGTCAACAGTTATCATAAAGTTAGCCTTACATACATCTATCTAGCTATCCAACATTGTAAAACTTCTTATTAAGTTAACAATTTTACCAAACCAAATTGGTTGTAAGTTTGTTTCAAACATTAGTGTAATGCATTTAGTGTGAGCTTAAGCTGGTCAAATGCTGTACTGATGTTCGTCAGCCGACGCAATTGCATGTGGACCAAATGTGAGGGTGACAGACTGAATTCAATGATGACCTGATCATACTGCCACCTACAATGATCAGCAGACAAGCACCCACACAGAGCGAGTTGAATTTGACAACTGATGCACTTGTTGAATTATAAATGCAAGGAACAGGTAATTGTTTTTGGATGCATTCTTTATAAATTAAGTCTCTTCATGAGGCTTAGGGAGTGGCGTTGTTTTTTTTTAGTCAAAAGAAAAAGTTCTGTTGTCACAGGAATTGGAACCCAGGTCACGGGATAAGAAGGCAAGCATCTTAACCACTAAGCTATTAAACTTCACTCCATATATGTTATTCAGTACTTTATTTCAGAACAAATTTAAACAAAAAATAAACTCTCGTATACATTCGTGTACACTTTGCATCCCTGGGTAAGAGTGCTCAAATCCTAAGGCCGAAAACCGCATACCCCATATACAAACAATATCTACTCAGAATAGAATTTCTTAACTAAGGTATTGGTACTTTTAGTATGTTAGCTTATTCCATTTTTGATATTGTGAAAATGTGTTTAGAGCTATTTATTTGTTACATTTATTAATACATTTATAGGACAGCTATACAGTCTGCTTCAATGATTCAGAGCTTTTAAATAGTCAAAATTGAAATTTAGTAATTAATTTATTTAAAATGTTGAACTTTAATTTATGGAAACTGAGATTTCATTGTATTTATATATTCTTGGAATGCAATACATTAATAGTAATATACAATATTTATTTTTAATTATTACCATACATTGAAATATATATATATATATCCTAAATTTCAATTTATAAATTAGGCAGAATATAATCATAAACTAAAAATTAATTCTACATAATCTTTACTCTTCATTGTCACATTTATTAATAATTTACACAACTTCCTTTTTCAATTAAATTTCAATCTTTATAATTGTTCATTTAATTCTTTCCTTCCGTAAATAATTTTCCTTCATCACTTCACATGACATAAGAACAGAAACATCTGTTTATTTTAACACATTTTATACCAAACACCTGTTCTTCTTAAGGACATTCACGTTGAACATCAATGACATTCTTCAAAGTTCCATTGAATTAAATCAAATTATATTATTTTAAACCTACATTCATGTTATCAAAGTATATCTGGTCTTGTTGATAGGATATAGATGAAAATTTCTTTAAATTATACCAAAATAAGCAACAAAAAGAAAGCATAAAAACCAGATAAATTATACCAAAATAAGCAAAAAAAAAAAAAAAGAATAAAAAAACACATCAGAAAGCAAGTATTGTTTGCTTAGTTTGATCTAATTGAAATAAATCTACATCTATTAAAAATAATTGTGATTTGTTGGGGGGGGGGGGGGGAGTGGGTGGAGCTTTAAGGCAGCTTCCCCTGATTCCACCTCTGTTAATAATGCAGCAGAAATTAAGCTTACATCCATAGTGAATTTGCCACAAACAAGAACAGGTATTTAAACAGTGGAGACTTATAACTGGACAAATTGCTTTTTATATTACTCATAATTTTTATGCCTCTGAAAGAACCCATATATATTTATATATATATATATATTAATAGAACAATATAGCCTTCTCCGAGTATGATAAAGCCAGATTACACAGTTTTTTAATTTATAGAACACTGTCTACATCACAATTACTACTTGCATATAAGCGTCAACACCTCTTTTAGCTATCTACCCCACTGTCTACTAATGCAGCAGTATACTGTACTGCTTTTATTAAATTTCATTTTTGTCATTATTCCAAATACGGAATTAGAAATAGCAATGAAGAAGTCATCGAGCAAATGGTAATCTCCTATGAGAAATAGTCACACTTTCTCATTTTTTTTTTTATCCTTTTGCGTACAACTAAAATTTATGCCAATATTTTTCCATGGTTTATAATAATTAGACTAGTGCATATGCATTCTAATTTTTTTTTTTAAGTGAAATTTTGCTGGGAATGGAACTTTAATTACTATCGAGAGGCTCCCATAACAAAGTAATATTTTTAGGTTATCCTCAGGCTTGTTTTGTATTTGTATATTTGTATGTTGAATCGAAATAATAAATGAAATAATGAAATAATGTTTATCTGTATGTGTTTACCTGTACCATCGCATCTTGTTCATGTTGTGCAATATTGACTTTGCATATCATGCTCATTTGAGGATCTCCACCAGCGAACCACACCTCTAGCGTCTCATCATTTTCAACGTTATTACACACCTGTAAAGTGAATTCATACAAATTAAGACCAGGCTGCAATGAATTCTATGTGTCTGATGTGCATTGAGATGCTCTTCCAGGAATGCGACACTGAGAATTTTTGTTTAATTACTTGTTTTTTTGGGTTCGCGCAAGGCGCTAACTCCAGAGCCTGACTGGTGTTCTTGTTCTTGTTACCAAAGATACTAGGAATATGAGCACTCGTATAGCAAAAATGAGACAGAAATTGGTCCAGACGTACACAGCGACCTTCTGTTTTTATAATGCAAGTTTTCTATACTTGGTCCAGACGTACAGGGCGCCCTTCTGTTGATAGGTATATCCAGACGCACATGGCGCCCTTCTTTTCCACTAATGGAGGAAAACTTTGTCACTAATCTGGTCATATGATCCTGCGCTTTTGTGTCTGTCATTTTATTGTTTTGATTTATTTATGCCTACTTGTTTGTATCTTATGAATAATGGCAACGATTTTAACCTCTGCAAAAGGAAATTATGTAATCACAGTTATGTAACAGTGGCAGAAGTATTTTAGATCCCACCATGCATTTTGGTGGAACAGTTTTTTTCTGTGGAGAACTCTATCTTGTGTTTCTAGTATCTTTGTTATTACTAAAACTTTAAAAGCGTGCAGCGTCACCAATTTTGTACACATAAACTAAAGATGATTTCCAACAAACGTTCATCGCCCTTTTTTTTAAGTTGGACCCCAGGGTGCCACCTACACCTACAAAACAAAGCAGGGGTTTCAGCAAGGATTGTACATTACTGCTTTACAGGGCTTTAAGAAAGCTTGTTTAACCAGATCTCCGAACTTGGGATCATTGGAGCATTGCACTTTGACGCTAACGAATTTAAAAAAATCAAACTCACTCTAACTGTAGTACATTCTACTGATACTCCTTTGAAGAGTGGAAATGTATTTCGCAGACACAACAACTCAGGTGCACTTAAACGCTGATATGCTTGTTCCGACTAAAATAACAAAAAGAGATTTATGTTAATATTCAGAGAATAAAAAAGGTATCAAAAACATATACCGTAGTTCCTCAGAGCCAATTCTTGGGTACCACCCGACTATTGTTTCTACCAATATTAATTATTACTGATGTATATTTGCCCCAGAGTTGCCCAGTGGATTGATTTCTATTAAACATTCAAATAAAAATTTGATATTCACACCCACTGGAGCCACCACTGCATACAGTATTTTTTACTTACATTGTTAGCTCATAAATCATGTTAGAATTTATTTATCTGAGAAACAATTTATGAAGAAGCCTATTTCAGTCATAGATACCGTTATATACTTGCGTATAAGGCGGCCCGCATATAAGACGACCCCCGAGTTTGAGAAGATTTTTTGATGATTTTTGTATAACGGGAGTATAAGACGACCCCCAGTTTCATCGGCGAATTTCCTACATTTTCCTGCTTTTATGGTCTTGATACTGAATCTTACTGGCTAAATAATTCATAAACAGCAATTTTACCCTTGATGATTTGAGTGTGCCACCCTCCTTCCCGATTGGTGCTACAAATTTTCGGTCCAAATAATAATAATAATAATAATAATAATAATTATAATAATAAAATAATAATTTTTTTTTCTATATATATATATTTATTTTTTATTTTTTATTTTTTTTTTATATGTATTTCTTGTATCTTCTTTTTTAAATATTTTAATGTTTTTGCCGCTTTCTTGCCCATAACTTTTGTAATATTACAAGCAATTTGGCCCATGGGCCACCATTTGTAATACCTCTGAGTGTTTTATCAATAAAGTGAAGTGAAGTGAAGAGCCAATTGTATGGCTAATTTCAGAGCTAAGCACACTTCCTACAGTGCCTGGCGTTAGACATTTAAACCTACCGTAGGTCTATTCTCTGGTATGTGTTCCAGACAGAGATCAATAAGTTCCTGCAACTCTGGCCATGGTGCAACATCACTTTCTGTTAAAGGAGGTAATTTACGCCCCTGAAACAATACAAATTGCAAAATACTCATTTACTGTAATCAAAATCTGGCTTACCACTGCCAATGATATGGAAGTTTTACAAATCAAATGATTAATTACCAGAGTCTGTTAATAATATTTATTTATTTATATATTATATATTTGACACACTAGCAATAAAATAATTACAGAAGACAATTTGATAAAGTACAAAACAACAGGTTAGAGGAATGTTTAGAAAGAATAATGGGCTGTTAGTCCGACACCAGAGTGAAATCTCTCTAAACATAACCTATAAAAAACAATTAAAAATCATCTATAAAAAATTAAAATGATTGACATGCAAAAAAGTAATTTACAGATTATAAGTAAAATAATTATATTTGATTTTACATACTCATTGCTCAGACAATGAGATTTCTGGTTTTTATTAGGGCAATTATCAACAGACATAAAAAAGATCATTAATTTATCATGATCACTAAATATGAAATAAGTTGGTGAACCAAAATGTACTTGTAAATGGACGACAACATAAAAGAAATAAAACTCACCCTAACAACAGCATCATCTAGCTCATTGCGAAAGTCAAGATCTTCAAATGGTTTCTTGCCGCCAGTGACAAGTTCATACAAAACAATCCCAAAAGAATAAACATCGACCTGTAACAGATAAACAATAATACAAAATAAGACAAATATACCAAAAGCGTAAACATTAACCTGTCATGTATAAACAATAATGCAAATCAGAAAATACCAAAACAAACAGCAACTTGTTATGTATAAACGATAATTAAAAATAAATAGAAAATATACCCTAAAAATAAAAATCACCTTGTAATGTACAAACAATAAGAAAAATAACAAAAGAATAAACATCTGGTATAGTCTATAGTGGTTATGGCACCATGCTAGTTATCTAGGTCATGGGTTTCAATTCCCACCCGAATCACTTGCAAATCTTTTTCCTACGTGTTTTGGGAGCGTACTGAGTATTTGTTATGATAACATGTTAGGTAAGGCAAAAAACATCACTTCTATAATAAACATCAAATTGTAAAATATAAACAATAATACAAATAAGAAAAATAACAAAAGAATAAACAACACAACCAGTCATGATAATAGTACCTCTCCTCATTAACACCCTTCTCCACTCTCAAACACATCTAAGCATCAACTAACATTTTTAATTATTCCTATTTAATTTTCATATATATATATATATACTGTATATA
>NW_022696538.1:241309-257529 GCF_011630105.1 Anneissia japonica
GTGTTGTATGTTGCTGTTCCTCTGATGACCTCTGGTGCTCTGTAGCCTGGTGTGCCTTCACTGGACTTCAAACCGTAACGTGTTGTAAACTTGGAAATACCGTAGTCAGCGATCTTTGCGTTAATCTGTTTAAAAAATCAGACAAGGTTGATTATCTAGGTTCTCATCAGATGATGACAAAATAGGTATGGAAATACACACCCTATGTTGTACAACTGTCACAATACACTCTGCTTGATTTTCAATTGTTGACTGAGCAAATTGTCATTAAAAATTATCTATAGGTGTAATTTTGCCCTACCTGACATGGAAATGTACTGAATACTCAGTACGTTTGAAAACAATTGTGAAAAAAGTCGCAAGTTGTTCTCGTGTGGGACTCGAACCTGATTATCCTAAATATTATCTGTTCTGTACGTGCCTCAGTGCTTATGTTTTAAATTTGATATACATCAGCCGATGACCATCAATGCACATTAGGCCGACCAGCCCTCCTTAAACTAACGTTAGAATACCGCACTTTCGGCGGTAAAGAACAATTAAAACCTCATAAAAAAAGTCAATTTATCCGTTTACCTATAATTGAATCCAAGGACACCAGTGTTAAACACTCAGTAATTATCCTTGATAATGTGTAAATCCAATTAATATAGTGAGATAACGTAACGTTAGTTTATCGAGGGTGGGTTGAGCTAATGAGTGTGTGCCCAGCTCCACACAAAAACAACTATATATGTATACTTTGTGTGAATACACTGATACTTATATAAAAAACCATAACCTAAGTAATTTTCACTAGTATTAGTTATAGTGGTATCATTAAAAAACTTGTTTTAGTTCCGATGAGGAGCTGTAGAAAAACTTGGTTGATTGATTAATAGATCTTTTTTAGATTAAATGCCTCTTTTATACTGCCCTCATGAGTGAGTTCTAGCAATAATTGGCTGATTGATTAACAGATCTTTTTTAGCTCTACTGCCTCATTATACTACCCTCATCAGAGTGTTTAAGATTACGAGAAGTTGTTTTTATGACTTATTGAAAGATGATAGTTCATGTAGATCTATTAAATGAGCAAATCAAAGTTGCATATTCTTTTTTGCAAAACTGGTTTTTGAGGGGGGATTGTTATTGCAAGACATTCCACTATTCAATAATTTTTAAACATTGTAAATAAGGCCAGTGTACTCTGTTACCCTTATTCAGCGCAAAAACTTTGTGTTACATATGTAAGGTACAGAGAAGATTTGCCAGTGCTTGTGGCTTTAGCAAAAGTGCTGTATTAAAGCAGGTTTTTGTGGTCTTTAAACTTACCATCATTCCTAGATTGAGAGAGAAGATTAAGATGTTGTCGGGCTTCAGGTCACGATAGACAATGTTGTTCTC
The DNA here is from genome assembly GCF_011630105.1 of Anneissia japonica. Classification (NCBI taxonomy): domain Eukaryota; kingdom Metazoa; phylum Echinodermata; class Crinoidea; order Comatulida; family Comatulidae; genus Anneissia; species Anneissia japonica. The sequence continues at coordinate 242,696 of NW_022696538.1, forward strand.
ATGCAAAAACACCAAACCCTCAGCAACCTAAGAAGATACAACATTTTGTACGATTAATTTAGTGGGGGTGGGGTGTAAGACATAGTTATTAGCAAAGAGTATAAAACTGCAAGAGGTCCGACTGTCAGGGATTTGTTGAAATGCAAAAAAGTACTTTCATGAAAGGCGTGGTCTTTAAGATCAAGCAACGCGTACGTGTTTCTAAATTATGTGTATGGCGCCCCCTATTTTGTGGCAGTACTTTTAGCGTTCCATTGAATGCATACCTTGCTACATACAAAATCAAGGCAGTCGGAACTCTGGCAGTTTTTTCTTGTAAAAACTCATACAAAGTAAACAATAAAATAAAATAATTTATTCAGTGGTGATGCAAGTGACTAAGTTTTGATGCATACATGACATATATAATAATTATAATAATAAGTCCAATCTTTTATTGCTCATTCTGCAGAGAAAAATCTCAGTGTGCTTTACAACAAAAGCAACAAGCATTAAGTAATTTTGACTGACAATTCTGATAAGCATATATGCATTTTTGGTATACGTATCCAGAATAGGGCTCCACCTACCGATGTCGAAACAACATCGTTGTCACACCCGGGTGCACGCAGGCTTAGGCAGTATGCTGGGCAGCTCCAGTAACTTCTACACCAGAATAGGCCCTGGGCTCTACTACTGCCCACTGCAAAAGACAACAATGCTGTCGCGAGTAAAGACCAGAGTGGGCTCTCTAGACTTAACCAGCATTATTTTATTGATAAAAGTTATCCTAACCTGTAATGCAATCCTATGCTGCTGACTCCTGGTTAACGTTCTGTAACCAGACTTCCAGATTGAAGAGAGGGCGCCAGACGATGCATATTCCATGATCAACATTCGTGGGTTTATCCCAACAGCTTCTAGTGAGATTAAGCTAGGATGACGAAGATGACGGAGCACTGAAATCTACAGAGTATCAAGACTTTGATTTAAATTCTCTTTTTATTGACTTACATTTAAAAAATGTCAATTGTTCTGGTTTGTCAAGAGATTAAATAGATAAAGTTTGGTGGCGGGGGGGAGGGGGGAGGTGAGAGTACAGAGGAACCCATTATTTATTGTAGTCTATCAGCAGTAATCAGTTTTACAGGATTTGAATGATATACAATATAGTAGTTGTTAAGTCTGTGAAAGTAGTAGAGCAGGGCATTTGAGTGACAATGACATGAAAACCAGTAAAGCTACATACCTCCTGTCGCAGCATCCTGTGAGGGTGGATATCACCAATCCTGTTAAACACCTTCACTGCTACTTGCTTAAAAAATAAATGAAAACAATAAATGTCATGAAATATAAGGATTAGCTGGATTGGATATAATAATATGAGCTAAAAAAAAGAAAATCTCAATTCCATGTTTGAATTTCCTAATTTGTATTACCGTACATTTAAAATTTAAATGAGAAAAAAATGTCCCCATCAATTAACAGACAGTTAAATTTTACATTTTCTGTATTCTTTTGCACAGACAAAGTTGGCTGGTAACTAATTAAAGGATTTTTTTTGTGGTAAAATGAATATAAATCACCAAAAAACTATTTTTTTCTATCTGTTTTTGGTTTTTTGTGATCGTCTTATTAATTATCTATTTTAAATGTTTATTGAAATTTTTAGGTTTCTGCAATTATTGGCAGACAGAACATATTTAAAGAATTAGACTCATATTAGTGATGATGAAATATTGAATCCCAACACGATTTTAATATTTGGAGCATGTATTATACTTTCTTAGACTTGTATAGCCACATATTACCAATGCCGTAGCCAGATATTGGGACAGTTGGGACAGTCCAACACAATTTTTCTATTGGGTCCACAAATAATGGGTCCACATCTTAAAAATGGTTCCAGATTTCTCATATTTTGTGTAAAATGGGTCAACTTTTCAGAAAATTGGTCCAGATTTCTCATATTGTGCGTAAAATAGGTCCAGATTATTAATAGTTTTGCATTACTATTATTATTATTATTATTTTTATTATTATTTGAATTAACGCGTAAAGTGGGTCCACCCTGATATTGTTCCACGTTGTTTGAAAATCCTGGCTATGGCATTGATTATTACCTAATATTAATTAGTACTAATGTTAATGTTTTCTCATTGCAATGATGTAATTTTACCTTATTTTTGTACATGCCTTTGTAGACTGACCCAAAACCACCATCACCAAGCAAATTCTCAGAGCTATAATGAAGGAAGTAGTAGTTGTAGTAAAATTATTAAAATTGTATTTATTCACAAAGCACAAATCAACAAATACATGCTGTTTTTCATCATGGCCATGACAATCAATAAGGATGTAGTTAATGACAATTACTTATACAAATAATTACAAAATTAATGCTTAGCAGTATTACAGTAACAAAATCTTGATACTTTTTCAAAGTTTATATCTCCGGTAAAATAATTTGTAAAGTAAAACTAAAAATGGATAGAAAAAGCTTCTAGAATTATTTTGGTACCAAACTTTCAATTACTGCTATGCTGCCAAATTGCAAACAAAAGTTTTCCGGACTGCAAAACTGCAAATAATGTTATGTACCAAAATATTTCTACAAGATTTGTCTATCCAAATTTATGTGTTTTTAGTTTTAGATTACAAATTATTTTACTGGAGATATGAAACTATAAATAGGTACCCTGTATGTATTTTGTAAATCTATTCAAATTATGTATCATATGTTTTTGTTGCTAATGTTCATTGTTAGTTTTATAAAGTTTAATTGAGTGATAAATTAAATTTGTTATTATTTTATATACTTAATTCCAACTTTGGGATCTATCATTTGCTTTACAATGGCAATCAATTGATTGATAAATTAATGTATACATTCAAAAATAAATCTGGGCAGTGAACAGGGACCACTACATACCTCTCTTTGAACCGGAAATGTCGCCTATCTAAATAAAACTTCTCCTCGATATCAGTTAGCGCCAAATCAGGGGCCTGATAACAAAACAAAAACCATACATAAAAAGAAAAATATTTAGCAAATTATTTAAAATTAATAAAAAGCATTTCCAGGTAAAGTTATTTAAATTTAAATCTAAAGGCTACTGTTAGCCCTCGGTGGCAGGATGGCACACCCACACATGGATTGGATTGGACTTCTTCAGTGTAAACGATGAGGATACACCATAAAAGTCCAAGGAAGACTTATTTCCAGTGGGGACCTTCTGGTGGTGATTGGGAAGTACACCGGAAGGCAATACCCTACTCTTTTCTGAAGAGTGTAATACATTATTGAACATGCAGATGGGCCATAGTGCACACAAGGCCAACGGCTTAAACATCTCATTCAAAAGATGGTGAGCTATTGAAACTTGCATTTCACCCCTCCATCCCACACATATGTAAAGCAGCGATGGGAATCTCAAACACAAGAAGAGCAGCACACACACAGTGACTACCATCAGTTTAGCGAAATGAGCTAAGTTGCTCTCTTTAATTCCAAGGACTATCAGCCACTAAATACTACTTCTATATGTTTATGCTATGGTTTTAAGGTACCACTGACGATATTGATACATACCAGCTTTGCAATGTCAATCTCTTTACCATGCGTGTTACACTCAGCAGGCTCTTCTTGACTTGCAAGTTGTAACAAGTCATCCACATCAAAAACATGAGCTATAACAAATCAAATTGAGTTATTAACTGATGTATATTCTAACATCCAAGGTAATGTAGTATGTATAGTCAGGACCTTCTCATTTTCAAGCTTCCTTGACACAGAGTGTGGCCGTGCTTGCCGCTGCCATCATTACTTTGTTTATAACCTATGTAATTCATGAGTGGGTACTATACAACAAGTAAAAAGTTCCAGACATCATGTAAAAAAGAATAGTAAAAGAAGGAAAATTATTGACAGGAAAACCCTATTAAACATCACCGAAAGTGGGTTGAACATTGGAGTAACAATTAGCACCATTTGGTTGCAGGTAGGTTCATCTATGACACTCATCACAGAGGATACTGAGGCAGGACATTACAGGGGTGGATCCAGAGATGTCCGAAAGGGGGGCTGAAAGTAGGATGAAAGTGGGGCCGATCAAGATAATGCCACCCTAGGGGGTCTGTATTAAAGCAGTTAATGAATTTGTGAATGGCACTGTCATTTAACTTTACAGTACCTTACCTGAGCAGTAGGAGCAGGGGACCTGTTTCTGAAGCAATGGCCGGCCAAGTAAGGGATCAATCTCCATCAAACCTGGGAACCATTCCTCCACAAGATCATCAATTAAGTCACATGTCAATCCAAGTAGCCTGTCGACAAAATCAATAGGTAAAGTATAATCTTATCTACCGATTTATCATTTGTAGAACAGAACAAGACATTTCACATGAAAAGTTGTATGCTACAAAATTAAAAACACAAAGAAATTGATTGGGCCCCGTTCCGCAACTTTTTTAGCCCACAACCCAAATTATATGTCAAGCACTCAGACGTGACCCATCGAACCTGAAGTCAATAAAATTTTGTAAAACCCATAAAAATGAAAATACAACTTTATATTACTCATTTAACAAAATAATGTTAAAGTTATCAAATTTTTCAATAAGTTGAAGATTTTTAATAATTAATCTACAGACATTTTATTTTAAATTCCTAGTGCTGCCAGAGATTTATGGGTTATGCGAAGACATAGACACATTAAACTTTAAAATGTTTTCTCATTATAATTTGCAGCTGAAAGACTAACACATTGAAATGAACAAAACTAACACTTTAAAGTTGTCATACCTGAAGTACAAATGTTTTGATAGTATATTTTTAACATGAAACTGTGACAACGCACGCATATTAAACAAAAGTAAACTGACACACTTGTCTTAAATTGCACTTTTGTTTACTGTAACTTAATTTTGTTTGTCTTCGTTCATTTTAAGTAAAGTTTTCATGAGCTGAAGAGATTATGCGAGCCATCAATTTTTTTTTGCGACCCAAACGATGGGTCGCGACCCATAGGTTGTGGAACGGTGGATTAGGGTATATATTGGAGTTACTACCAAACAATTACAGGTGTTCAATAACAATTAAAAATATATATGGGGGCACTACAATGGGCATAATAATCCATTAATATTACTTGCAGTATGTAAAAGAACATTACAGGTGTTTATTATGGGACTTAACAGGGTATAATATATGAACATTAGAAGAATGTAAAAGAATGTTCAAAACAAAAACATTACAGGTGTTCAATAAAAGTACATTACGGGTGTTCAATATAAGCAAATTACAGGTGTTCAATACATGAACTTAACATGTGCGATTATCACATGTTTCAATACAAATTTTCTTGTTTACATTGAGAATCACAGCACAAAGAAAACTTTACATAAATCAGTTTACCCAGGTAAGTAAATCAAAATAAACTAAATATAAATGTTCAATATAGTAAAGGAATAAATATGAGAATATTATTCAGATTTTCCATACAAAGACATAACAGCATTTCAATAAAAAAAAAAAAAGCCCACAAAAACAGGTGTTCAAAATAAGGATAATGCAGGTGTGTATTCTTGCAGGTGTTGGGCTACTTACTTTTGGCCTAGTTTAGAATTTGGAACAGTCACTGATAATACATCTGGCTCCTTATCTTTTGGTTCAACCAACATGAAAGCATCCTGAATAAAAAAAAACAATAATGATAAATACAAAACAACAAAATATATTGGTAAAAGACACTAAAAACTATATCTTTTATTGCATATTTCTGGAATATTTATTTCTTTAAATTTATAAATTCTTTATGCCTTAAATTTCCCCATGTAATTTAAAAATTTACTGTAAGCATTATATCAATTTAACCTCAAGTTTCCTTACTTATTTCATATAAAGTGAAATTCTATTTTGTTTATCAATAAATTAAAATATGTAAAAAATAATTAAGGTAATAATTTACTCCTTACCTTTGACCAGCAAACATAGATGCCTTCACGCCAGTACTCAGTTCTCATATTACAGCTCTTAAACATTTTCTGTAATGAAAATCATATTTCTTTAATTCATTTCATCAACAGTATTAACTACTGTACAACAATTAGCAAATACAATAATAATATAAATTTCTGAATTTGTTGCAAATTGAATACTGGTGAATTCGCATGGCATTTGTGACACATACAAATTCTATAATCATTAATAAACCATTACAACAACATAACAAATCACAAAGATGTGTTACAAAACTGTGTCGAGGTAAATTTTCTGATAGGCTTAGAATTCTTAATTTACATGACACAGTTCAAAGAAAGAAATTCCATAGTATAGTTAAGTGCTTTAATTAATTTTGATTATTTTATTACTTTATCATTAATGCCCAATCTCCAGAATCCTTAATATTTAAAAACAAACTTGTCAAAACATATGCATTAATTACTCTCTTTTTGTAAATTTTCCATGAATTTGGGAACGTATCCCTCATGGCATGTGTAAAAAACAGTACCATAATCAAGTGTGCCAACAGTATAAAGTTTTCAGCTTAGTGGAATAAAATAGATTTCAAAAATGTTGACATTCCAACAAGTTTTAGTCATTATCTATGAAACACGAATTGAGAGGAGTGACTGGTTTGTCTGGTCTTCACCGCATATTGTAAAACATTGACAATGAAGAAAATGTTCAGGTATGAACCCACACCCGCCTGTATTCAAACTAGGTGTCTTGCCATACTTGCAGATGTCACCTGGTTGTAGTGGTAAACTTTAATTTGATAGCAAGTAATTCTTTTCACTCACTTTAATATTTGTAATTTAATCAAATAAAAATGGCCTAATTGATTAAAGCGCTGTCCACCCTATCAAACTGTTGTATGCCGATATATAATCATGATGTGCCTATGTATGGTCATGATGGATTGTCAATCATTGGTTAATCATTTGTTACATTAATCACTAGGATGTCTTACAATTATAAACTGTGATGATAATATGTAAATATAATTGAAAAACTAGCAGAATGTACTTGCATATTTGCATATTTATTAATGGCATTTTCAAATATTTTATGCTATATGACTTTATATAAAATTAACAATTCCAGAAAACACTAGAGAGCTTTTGATTGCACGACAACGGTAAAACGTAAAATGTAATGATGTCACTAAATGTCATCTGCGCATTTGAGAATATTTCGTCCAACAACTTCTTGAAAATAAAATCAAATTCTAAGGCAGAAAAGTAAAAATCCAGAATTCAACAACTTCTTGAAAATAAAATCCACTTCCAAGGCAGAAAAGTAAAAATCCAGAATTCTTCTCGCAGTAGCGAAAACACGAGACACGTGGTCCAGCACTTTGTGGCTAACAATACACAAAGGAGGTTCTCTTTCAACAAAAGTTGAATAGGGAAGAGGACGTTTGTTAGGGAGACGGTTCGTTTGTGGCACCCTGGGTCGGACTGTTCCATTTTATTTCGAAGGGGTGTTCCGTTTTGGGAACAATGGCAATTAGTCGGTTTATTATTAGTATTCACGAAATAGACTATTAAGTTCTCCTCGTCGTGTGGATTCTAGGATGCAATTTGGCCAAATCTATGTATGCAGAGAACATAGGACACCCGGTAGGATGGTCACACATGATTGATTCTGTTCTAGCATCGTGTCATCACGCATATCGAAAGCTCCCTTATATTACAATTACTGTAGAACTGTTTGATCAATAATTTAAACCAAGCACAATGGATATACACATACTGCAAACTTTCGTCAATGTTATCAACATGACTTCCTAGACGAAAACATGCAGTGAGTTTACATCTTACATCAATCATACAGTTCTACAGTTACAATAAGCAAACCAGATGAAACAATTTGCATAATATTATAAAAGCATTACAAAAAAATCTTGAATTAATATGATTTGCTTACCGAAAGACCGTCATCTGTGGCGCTCATCGAATTGCAGACTAAGTTGTAAATCTCATCATTCTGATGATGAATGATGTTAGCAGCAAAGCATTATGATCACACACACATGAAATGTGCAAAACAGAAATGTTAAATATGAAGCAATAATATAGATATAAACTACCATATTTTCTTGGGTATAAACACTTCCCATGTATAATCCTACCAGTGATTTGAAGAAATTTTATATGAAATTCTCTGCTAAGATATATAAAGGCCACCAAGTATGAAATAAATTGCTTTAAAATGCTGGCTAGGATAATCCATGGGCCCCATTAAGCCTGCCTACACCTTCTTTGTAAGACTAAAGGACCTAGAGTGTATTTTGTGATGACTAGGTATTATATCTACTGCACCTAGCCTAGCATAGAGCTACATGCTGGGAATAGTAAATTTGTCAAAATGTTGTTATCAAGGTGATGGGGTTGAAGAACTGCAGTGGATACAGTATCTTATTAAATAAAATAATGTTTAAATGGCCACTAATGAAGTATTTTAGCATAGTTCTGATATGATGTGAATTTTATGATTCTGTTGATAAAATACATATTCAGTGATCTTACATAATTTATTCCCCAATAACTTCTTATAATAATATTATTATATAAATTAAGTAATGATGAAAAAAATATATAAATAAATTAACAATAATTAAAATGATAAAGCAATTTCAATCGTAAGGGTAATGCAGAAGATTATAATTATGATAATGATGATGGCAATAATGATGACAATTCCTTTATCATAAATAAGTTTTTTATTATATTTTTAATTTCATTTACATGCAACAACCATACAAATCATATCTGTAATTATTGTAAGAGCACTGCAAACCAGCTGGCATATTTTTGAAAAACAATTTAAGAACACAACAATACATTCTGTAAGGACAGATTCTTGCAGAGCAAGACACCTCTCTTACCTGCATCACCCTGTCTTGAGCAAAGAGTAATATTCTCAAAATGAGTCTGGACCAGAGGCCAATTGGGATGTAAGGCATGTCATAATACCGGCTCAACAGAACTGATCAGGATGAAAGAAATTGAACATCCTTTAGTTGTACAGTATATCATGATTGTCATATGTGACCTTTGTTCTCAAGAAATTGGGATAAAGGGACATATTAAAATGACAGATAATAAACATTGTTTTATATTCTTATATATATTACTATACTTACCTACTGAGTGATATATACCTTACTGGGTTTATAGTTTTCTTACATTAATAATGATAAATTGAAATATTAGCACAACTGAACAAACTTCAATGTCCAATCTTTTTATATTTTCATCTCAATTTGCATCATATGTACATTTGAAGGGATGTATGATTTAACAAGGTAATTCAACAGAAGGACGCACATCTCCACTCTCGAATATAGCGCCTGCGTACAGTCCTTTGATCTTTACTGTGGCATCGACAATCCGATACTAGTTGCGAGTACAGCCGTCAATTATTAGTCTATGCGGGCCATTCGTTTTATGGTGTTAGTTATTATTTTATTAATTTTGGGTACATCGCAATGTCTGTTACATCTGATTTTTTTTGACCGTGAGCTTGTTAAATGCTTTTATAAACTGCAATTTGATTTGTGAAAATTGACCAAGAAAATGAAAAGTTATAGCAATTTAAAATTTAAGAATTTTATAAAATTTCATGTTCTTATGTAACATTAATCTGTCATTTTGACAATGTTGGCATAAGGTGCCGAAAATGAACATTTGAGTATATACAGAACATTTATTAATTTTTTCTGCGAAGTGAGTCTCATGAACAACAATTCTCAACAATTTTGGTAAAATTAATGTTGAAATGAAGAATATATTTCAGTCTGTTAGTGCAAAATATCATTAGGCCTTTGTAATCACCGCACGACATGCAATTATCATGGCAACTAACACACGCGTGGGTAATTCGTCACGTACGCTGACCGTTTATGGTCTGGTTGCTATGGTTTTTGTGACGTTCAGCGTGTAGGGACGCACATGCGCCTAGAATGTCGATGCCAGAGTTATAACCTTTGATGTTCCGAGATGTGCGTCCTTCTGTTGAATTGCCTTGGTTTTAATCATCAAGGATTAGCATATGTTCCATAGTGAACTGATGTGTGTTTTTCACCTTTAAAATTTACAGTAACTGTACACATCTGGTTTATGCCTTTACTATTAGTTTATCATTGCTGGTGCAGCCACATACATGATTTGATACATATAATAATATATATATATATATATATAATGGTGTTAAAAGTTTAGCTCAGGGTCCAATTGGTGGATAAAATGTAATAATACTGTCTTTATTCTAGCACACAGAGCTTGTGTAGTAGGTAAAATTAATTGCTATACCTCAAACATTAATTAGGTAATAACAACATTTCATTGATCAATTCCACCTGCTAAAGGGGTGCGGTAGTTTCTACAACTTTCCTATGCATGCCAAAATTAACGTGTATGTGTTGGAAAAAAGTACTACCCAAAATCGACTACCTCATCCCTGCCTAAGTGAAGCATATGCAAACTGTGCAATTTTACCTCATAGACTGAAATGGTTATGTAGGAGGATGGTTTGCTATTTAACATTTATGAGGTATTAAACCAAATACAACATGGTTTTATTTGGTTCACGTTGGGAGGTAGTCCCAATCATCCAAAGCCTTAGGAAGTAGAATGCACTGCTTCACCTTAAACTATGTTGTATTTATATATATTAACCACAAAGCTATATCTCTATCCCATTAAAATTACTATAATTAAAAGAAATTACCTATAACTAAAAAAAGAAAACCTCTTGCATTTATAACATATCATAACCCATATTAACTTTTACTCATAACCCATATTAACTTTTACATATACATTTCGTCTTCCATTTGCACTACTATACACACTGTATGTGCAATATAAATACATTATACTGATGCGTCATGCCTAAGTAATATCCATATATAGTATTGTGCAAAATATAACAGGGCATGCTGGGATTATCATCATTATGGCAGCCATGCATAGTAGGTCATCTTATAAATATTAGTGTGCAAAATTATAGGGCGTGCTGGAATTATCATCATTATTATGGCAGTCATGCATATAGTAAGTCATATCTTATAAATAGTAGTGTGCTAACTTAAAGGGCATGCTGGGATACCTGGTGGACCAATCGTGTGTGGAGGACACACTACAGCACGTCTTCCCTTCTTCTTTGGTACCATTAGCATGAAATGCTTGGAAACTGTTGGTTTAAATCATTATTGATGGAAAATTATACTGCCCTCCCATGGCAAAAGGGCATAACAGACAATTTGCTGTTTTGTAGATATTAAGCAAAACGTGAAATTTATTTAGCCCTAAAATGTGTTTTAGTATTTGATTTCATGGTTAATGTATTCAAATAGACAAATAATGTCTCTTCCAGTGTAGCACACATTTTTTCTATAAATATTGATTTTTGCGCTCAAAATGTCAGTTATGCCCTTTTGCCGTGGGTTTTCTGATTCAAGACATGTTGACAAACTTTGGCAAAAGGATATAAGTACACAATTTAGTTCCTTTCAAAATGCAATTTTAAGTCAGATTATTCAAAAATAACATTCAATATATAATTTCATATACAACCATTCTTTCTAACACCAAACATCAAGTATACTACACTTGAAAAAGATGAAACTAAGAGGCTTAAAAAATGTTTCAAGCATGCCATACACTGTGTTAGCACCTACCACAATACCATGAGACAGAAACATGCATGGGGCAAGGGATTGACGTGTTTTAAAGTAAAAAAAAAAAAGAATAGAATCTGAATCAATGGCTTCAAAGATGATTGGGTTTAGAGGCAAATTAAAAATTATTATTTTTATTATCTATTAATTGTGCTTGTATAGCACAGGCTCTAGAGCCTCCATGGATGTACTTTCCAGAAATATAGAGAAGAGTGAAAGGGTGGAAACTAAATGGCAATTGCCAGAATAAACAAAAAAACTAAATAAAAAAAAAAAATTAAAGAAGGAACTGACCAATAGCGCAGTTAGAACACTCAGGCTGAGTTTATTCCAGAAATCTGCAGCAGAGAATTCAAGAGACCTGAAGCCAAATTATTTGATAGAGTGAAGGGCGAGTTGTTGCAGCTGACAGCAGGGGCAGATCCAGTAGGGGGGCACAGGTCCCCTTGTTTTGTCAGTAAATGTTAAAATTTCAAGGCAGATATTGAAATTAGCACTCTGACTTATCTATTCTGAATATGTTGTGCCCCAAGCCCCCACCCTTCCCCCGTTTGAAAAATTCTTGATCCGCCCCTGAACAGAGGAATTGGGATGTAGATCTGAATGGTGTGTATGGAACATAGTTGCTGAGATCTGTATAAGAGACAGAATAACAACATTTCATTGATCAATTCCACCTGCTAAAGGGATAAATAATGTTTTTCATAATTCCAATTTCTGAGTATCAATTATAGAACAATTGTAGAACTGCATCATCAACAATAAATTCAGAAGAATTGATATAAGTAATTGATAAAGAATTGATAGAAAAATTAGTAATAAACTGTGGTTGCCTCACCTTTCCTGGCTCTAACTGGTAGGGTAATTGCTGGATGCTTGTTGGGCATCTTGCATGGTATCAGAAGCTCACTATCACTAATAGGCAATGCAATATCAAACCTATATAGGCAGAAATAAAAATAATTCAATTTTCATTTCTTTTCATTTAATAGGATTTATATAACACACAAATCCATTTCAAAAGAACTGCTGAAGGCACTTTTTTCCCCTGGTCAGTGAAGAGAAACAAATGTAGTTAAGTGTGAAATCAGAAATAATGCCAGTAAGAAAAAAATGCCAGTAGGAAGAAATACCATTAACAAAAAAAAAATAGCCCATTTCAGAATAGGGATGGTAGTAAAGACATAGAGAGGTGCTATCAGTTATTTCTTCATTGCATTAACCATTCAAGTTTATAGTATTATATTCAAGTATTATAGTATCTCTACGCATTAACTAGTCCTAATTAACTGATTTATTAGGTTGTACTTATTTTACTAAATTTACCATGGAACATCATCATTTCTGTTTGTTGTATTTCTTTTAAAGTATCGTTGTACATTAAAGATAAATACAACCTGATTAAATTATTGGCATTATTTCCTACACCAAAGGAAACAGCAGTGAGACAAGCGTTAGTCACAATTGCTTGAATTTTGTTTATTCTGTATTTTGAATTTTCATACAATAATAATCCTATATTTTAAAGCCATTTTTATGATTGAAGTTTAATGTTTTAGAAGTTGGAGTTGAAGGGACATACAACCTTTGCCCCTCCTCTGCCACCCTCTTTGTCTTTGTTTTATGTTTTATTGTGTGTTGTACTGTGTGATGGAAGGAAAATAAAAATAAACAATAGTTTTCTAAGAAAGTAGTGCAATGATAAGACAAATTTTACACTGTCATATTATTTAGTTTTCTTATCTGTTTTTTTTTTTTTTTTTTTTTTTATCAATTCTCTTTTTAAAGAAATATATAATATAATAGATGGTGGGAAATTTATAATAATTGTCTACAATAATCTGAAAAAAAATATATAAAACTGTAGCTCACTTTTCAAGAAGTCTAAGATATTGCTGCTGTGATGCCCCTGGTAGTTCGAAGTCCGACAAAAGTATTCTCAACTTGTCCTTGCCTAGAATCTAAAAAAAAAAAAAACCAACAAAAATCATTAGCCAGTCTATCACTTCTACCCTACCCTAACATTCAAATTTAGACACTGATTGGAAAATACTTGAATCTGGATATCATTGATACAGCATATGAATGATAATGGGCCTAGTAGTATTCTACCCCAAGGTACACAACATTGTACTGTTGATTACAGTACTTACATTTACTACATGTTCTCTATAGCCTGGTTCACACTAGAGCTTTCCAGTATTCAATGGTGCATGTGAGAACACCTGATCACTTTAGCCCTGTCCGAAAAAATTTGGTCTGGGGTCAAAATCGGTCTGGCAGACCGACTTTGGCCTCATAATTACCTGCCAAAAGTAGTCCACATAAGCCAAAATCGGTCAGCCGAAATTTACTTTGCTGTGCTCAGCACACTTGGGCATCTTAAGTCCGCAATAGATTTTGGCGGAAAGAACGATTCCTAAGCTTTTGCGGACATGCATATTCTTATCTATAGCCAATTAGAGTGGGAAAACAAAATGAAAAAGCATCATGTGACCTATATAACGTACTACATAAAGAGAAAGTTCCAGTGAGTGTTTGTGCTGTAATGTACAAAGTTGATGGTGAAAGGGTTTGCTACACTAACCATAGTACAGTGAGTGGTTAATAATCAGTCCGCATAGTTCGAGCCAATCAAAATACTGTCCATAGCTGAAGCCTGAATTTGCATACATCACCCTATATAAGAGTTTAAGGTCGGCATGCGGCATGTACAGTACAGTATTTTGTGTTTAGTTGATAGAGCCTTCGCGGTTAGTGAAAATTGGAATAACAGTAAGGAAAGACTTAGCAATGTACACGGACATACATTACCTGTAGTTGTATTTTTAATAGTGTTACAATATATTTGCTATGAACAATTACACACATTGACATTAAATTTAATTTCATATTCATAACTCATACCGCCTCCACGCCTCATATATTTGGTAGAATGAGAGGGTGGGTGGGTAAACGTCGTGAAAGGGTTTTTGAAATTTAACATGTAACATGTAGATTCCTATGGCGCTATCACAGCACAGTGGTTTCAAACCACCAATCACAATCGCAATGATGTCCATCGCCGAAGCCTGAATTTACAGACATCACCATATATAAGAGTTTAAGATCATGATGGAAAGTACAGTATCTGTCTCTTATACCCATCTAGATGTGTATAAGAGA
>NW_022696538.1:257636-293853 GCF_011630105.1 Anneissia japonica
TCAGCCCATGTCATGGACAGATGAAAGTGCGCCAGTTTACTGGCTGCGGTGGACATGAAATGACCCTCAGGGGAGGAGAAAGTTATTGAATAGTTCAACATCTAGTCCCAAGCGCATAAAGACCTCGTTTATCTGCGCTATATAAATCCATCTATTATTATTATTATTATTAAAGGTGGGTTTTTTTTGTAAACCCACTTTTATATATATTTCGTTCTACTGCAGTATTTTCTTGCTATATTTAATCACAGTAATTAAGTTTATACTGATTTTGTTATTGTTGCACATCTTTTACGGATGTGCCTCTGTTAAAAAAGAGAAGCATTAAAGTTACTTACTAGCATTTGCAAGGCAGTCAGTTTTTTTATGTAATACATTATGTGCATAATAGCACTCTGAGAGATAATTATAGGGTGCTATATTAAAAACCTATATATTATTATTAATACTATTTAGAATTTACAGATATTTTCTATGCACAATTACATTCAATTTCAACTTATTTTATGGTTTAAAAAAATGCAGTTTCTCTGCATGACTGATCAAGTTGTCATGCTTGGTTGCACACAAAGTAATATAACATCCGGTCACATCAACTCTGGAAAATCCCATATCTGTTGGGAGTTCAGCACTGATAGATTTCAGACAACTCTTACAGGTTAGATTAATTTAAACAATATTATTAAGCCTAGAGTAAATAATGATACAGTAGTTAGCTTATGTATTGATTCAGAAACATCTCTATAAAAACTGTTGTAGCCCTATGCAACAGAATTAGAAAATAATCCAAATATCTAGCACTACCAATTTAAGAGGCAAACTGGATATCTACAAAATCTACTGTAGTTAAAAGAAATTCTTGAACAATTATCAACATTTTAGATTTATTAACAGTCATATAGTTGTTTATGGTATAAAATATAATTAACAACTATTGTTGTTGAATAAATTCATCTGGTTCCAAGTTTAATTTTATTAGAATTATTACTTTTATGTTGAACCAAAAAACGTACAATAGATTAAGTGTAACCTTTCATTGGCAGACTGCCAACTTCTTCAGACTGAAGCCTGTGCTATAGTGGTCTGGTTTGGTCCAGGTTGCACTGGAATGCGCCACCAACTGCCCTTGATGTTTTGACGGTGGTAGGTCTCCAGGGGCCCCAAATTTACTACCGAGATCATGACAGAAAATCGCATTCCTTTTTTGGATATACTCATTACCATATTAAGACAGATCACTTGCCACTAGCGTGTATAGGAAGCCAACACACACGGATCAATATCTTGATTTTCGTTCACACCACCCTCTTGAACACAAATTAAGCGTGATAAACACCCTGGTAGACAGAGCAGAAACTGTCACCAGTGATGAAAAGGACAAAGTTCAAGAATTAAAGCATATAAAGAAAGTACTAAAAGTATGCAATTACCCCAAGTGGTCCATAGATAGAGTTACCAATAAAAGAAAAATAGCCAAAAATAATAAATCTGAACATGCCAAAACAACAGACAGAGAAAAGATGAGAGGCCATATAGGTATCCCCTATTGTCATGCAACTTCGGAAAAAATATGCCGCATTTTCTCGCAGCACAAAATCAATACTTTCTTTGTCTCCACTAACAAATTGAAAAACAACCTAGTTCACCCAAAGGACAAGATCAAGGGTAAAAACACAGGCTTCATTATCATCCCAAATCTGCCATCACTGATCATGCAGTAGAGAATAATCATGTTCCGAATTGGAATGCCATAGTCATTGCAAAAGAATCCAACATAGATACTGATAGAAGAAAAATAAAAGAGTCAATTTGCATCAGAAAAAGGAACCACAACATAAACAGAGACATCGGAGGATACGATTTGCCGCACATATACGATGGGTTGCTGGAAAAAGTAAAAGCAGGGAGGGGGGCCTCCGGAGACCTACCGCCGTTAAAACATCAAGGGCGGTTGGTGGCGCAATCCAGTGCAACCTGGACCAAACCAGACCACTAAGCACAGGCTTCAGTCTGAAGAAGTTGGCAGTCTGCCAATGAAATCTATAGTACGTTTTTTGGTTCAACATAAAAGTAATAATTCTAATAAAACTATTGTTGATTTCCAAAAACCAAAAGGTCCACTGATTAATCTCAGATAAGAATGTATAATACATACTCCAAGTATTGAAATACACGCCATCGTGTTGGGATTCAATATTTCGACATTAATTATGTCATCACGATGACATAATTAATGTCAAAATATTGAATCCCAACACGATGGCGTGTATTTCAATACTTGGAGTATGTATTATACTTTCTTATTGTTGATTTATTGCATAATGTTTTAAGGGTTGTCCATCTAGCTGGGTGTTGGTTAATTGGGACCCTAAATCATCCAAGTTTTTATAGTGTACGGACCCATAGTGTCATTTCGCGAGTAGGCTGCCCAAAGCAATTTTACTGCATTTTCTGGATATTTTGGGTATGCTAAATCCAAAAATGTAAGGGTCCATTTTTCCAAGATTGCCTTGGTGGCCATTTTGGAATTTCAAAATGGCCACCATTTTCACATTAAAAATAACAATAACTGTGTTATTAGAGCAGATATCAACATGATTTTGGCAGAAAACCCTATATTTTCAATGTCAACCTGTCCAATAGTGATATTCTCACAGATTATAAACGGTTGCCATCTTGAATTTCAAAATGGCAGCCGTTTTTACAGTAAAAATAACACTGTTGTGCTATTAGAGCAGGTATCAACTTATTTTGGCAGAAAACCCTATATTTTCAATGTCAACCTGTCAAATATTATTCTCACAGATGGTGGCCATCTTGAATTTCAAAATGGTGGCCGTTTTTACAGTAAAAATAACACTGTTGTGCTATTAGAGCAGGTATCAACTTATTTTGGCAGCAAACTCTATATTTTCAATGTCAAAACCTGCCCAATGGTGAGATTCTCACGAATCATACATGGCGGCCATAATGAATTTCAAAATGGCTGCCATTTCACAGTAATAAAAACCATAATTGTGCTATTAGAGCAGGTATCGACGTGATTTTGATAGCAAACCTTATGTTTTCAATGTCAACCTGTTCAATGATATTCTTACAGTAATGGTTGCCATCTTGAATATCAAAATGGCCGACAAATTTCAAGCCAAAACTCATACATGCCAACACTCCCTCTTTGGCCGGGAGGCTCCTGTTTTGGTATCCTGACCACAGGCCAATTTTTCTCACGTTTTCTCGCGCTTTCCCAGTTTACAAAAAGAAAAAAATTTGCAATAAAAGATTAATTGTAGTCTTTTTTGCAATAACATACTACAAAAAAAACCCCTCAATATTTAAGTTATAGATTTCAACAGCATCGCCTCTCTGTGAATGGTGCGTGAAACAAGACAAGACGATAGGGCCTCTTAAAGCGAGGTAATGCTCAGTCTGAAATCGTTTTAAAATGGAGGTCAATAATATTAATAATTACGACTAGAATACAGTACTTGTGTAAAGCAGGAATAGTGACGAAGTGGACCAGACCTTATGTTGAATAATTAGACATGCAGTTGCAGTTGCTAAAATAACAGCCCAGTAATTATTGAAAATAAAACACACTTTTATGACATGTATTGAGTCCAGATTTTATATCTTGTACTGAAAAAAGGGCCAGAAAATGAGAAATTAATCTATAAACATAGCCTACACAAGACAAAATGTGGTTAAATTAATTAAACAAGTTATCTAAAATCAATACCGTACTTTTATTATAGAAATACATATCATCACTGCAACTCTTAATATTAATTGCCTATCCCCAGCAGTACAATAATTTTTCAAAATGTACACTTGGCTTGATATTTTTTAGGTTCGCGTGCTAAAGACCAATTCAACTTTTGTACATATCGCGCACCGCAATGAATTCTAGGCTAGGCTCGTTTGTTGACAAGAGTGACAGTACAATAGAAAAATTACTTTCGTAAAACAAGTTTGAATAGAACCTGAAGAAAGTAACTTCAAATTCAATATTACCTTTACCTGTCTGCACCAACTAGAAAGTGATTAGGGCCTACTGTATTCTCTCAAATGCTTTAAGAAATATTTCTCTGACGAATGTCTATCAAAATAGCATTACAAGCTCTCCAAACACAATAATATAGTTATTCATCATATCCGAACTAATGTGCAACGTCTCTCTAGCTGTGTATTGTCATAAAGTCTTTAATTAATTTTGTTTGACTTTATTTGGAAATGAATGAAATCTGAATCTCTGAAGTCCTGGTAAAAATCATTTTCAATTTGTTATTTCATTAGACTTAAGTATAACGCACGCATTTACTGATAACACTGTATGCAATACATAACATTTTTTCAAGCTTCATTGGAGGACCTTCATTCATACAATGAAGGACAAGCAAACTCTCACTGTGGGATCCTGTATGCTGTAATGTGAAATATTTATTCAAATTGATAAATTAAAAAAAATGATTTAAAAAAATTATGAAAACATAAAATTAAATCCATATTAATTTTCAACTTTAAAACATTATTGTTCACAGGAATATTAGGATCAAAATGGCTACCAGTGAATTGAATCAGTTTTTGGAAACTGTTGATGAGAAGGTCCTGGAGTGTGCTATTTGCAGGGAGAGACTTCGAAATCCTAAATCACTCAACTGCCTTCACAGTTTCTGTTTGGCATGTTTGGAAGCCTGGGTTAAGAGGAAGGGCAAGCTGACTTGCCCAACCTGCTTGAAATCATATGCCATTCCACAGGGCGGAATTCAGAAGCTTCCACCAAATACATTTCTGAATAACTTAATGGAAACTATCGAACAAATTGCCAAAAGAGATCAGATGAAGTGTGTTTGTGCTAAAGGGCAGGCAAAACACTACTGCAAGGAATGTAGACATTACTTGTGTTCTACCTGTAGTGAATATCACAAAATATTTCCTATATCAGCAAATCACAAGCTGCATACAGTGGAGGATGTGCGGTCAATGACTCCACAAGACTTTGCTTTGTTACATCCTCTGCTGTGCTCTGATCACAACAAACCTTTGGAGTTTTACTGCACAGATTGTAAAACTCCAATTTGTATAAATTGTACACTTATGGAACACAGGGTGTGGGAAGGAAAGCACAAACCAATCAGTATTTCACAAGAATTCCAAACATTTAAGGAAACGGCTAAACGATTAGAGAAAGCTGCTTATCATTGTGAAAACCAGCTACAAGATGGCCTGAAAGCTGCCATTCACTATGCTACAAAATTAGAACAAAGTAAAGATACAAGTTTGAGAGATATTGACAATCATGTACAAGTAATGGTCAAGAAAATGAAGAAGAATGGAGACAAAATGAAATATGAGGTTGAAACAATCTACAAAGAAAAAAAGAAGGTGCATGATGTACACATTAGGGAATTGAGAGCAACAATATCTGATTTAAATACAAAAATGAGTTTTCTTAATCAGTTATTGAATAGTGATGAAGCAACAGCACTCCAATCAAGTGAAACAATAATTACAGCACTGAATGACAGAATCAAAGAACTGCCAAAAGCACAGCTAAGTGATAACAGGCAAATTAAATTCTCAATAAATAAACATCAGATTGCTTCATTACAACAAAGCAATATTGGAAATGTTACATTTGTGAGGGCAGCAGACTGTTTACAATTAAAAGAAATTAAATCAATAACGCAAGGTCAAACAATTGACGTTAAAATAATTAAAACATGTGATGTACATGGTTGTCAACTGAAGGCAACATGGACAGAGCCTACTGGAGAAACCATTAAAACTCGAGTTGAAGATGATGACAGTGGAGATTTTTTTGTGAAAGGTAAATGTAAAAGTCCAGGTATTTGCAAACTAGATGTGAGTGCTGATGGCGAACCAATCTTGCAGTCACCAATGGTAATCAATGTGGAGAAAGAAGGAATAGTAAATACGATTAAAATAAATCAAGAATATGTTAGAGATGTAGTTAAGTGTGAAGATGATAGCTTGTTGGTTTCATGTCAGACAAATGAAATACTGAAGTACAAGCAATCAGGAGAATATATTGGTATGGTTACATTACCACAAGGTGTGGAAGTTTTCAAAATGTACAAAATGAAGAATGGTAACATAGCATTCAATGACTTGGGTAATAGATGCATCACAATATGTAATATGAATGGTCAACTGATCAAATCAATTGGTGAGGGAGAATTGAATAATCCATGTGGTATCCATGTGGATGAGGAATCAAATATTTTGTATGTAGGAATTGGGTCACGTGTGTTGCTATTCAACATTGATAGTGGACAGATTATCAGGAGCATAGGGACACCAGGCAAGCAAAAAGGTCGAAACAATGTAGTTACTAATCAAGGAAATATTTTTGTATTGGACTTATACAATAACAGATTACAACTATTTGATAAGGACAGACGGTACATGAGTGTCCTTGTCAAAGCAGGTGATGAAAATGGAAAGGTGATGAAACCACATGGGGTAGTAATTGATCAGGATGACAATATTATTATATCAAGCGAACACAAAATACAGCTATTCAGTAGTGATGGAAATTTCATTAAAAGAATTGATAAGCAAGAAGATGGAATCAAGTATCCAATTGGACTATCCATTACTTCATATTATCCACGAAGAGTGGCAGTAGCAAACAAAGGTGACAAAACAATAAAAATATTTAATTATTAAAATTACAGCACATATTTGCGTATAAAATAGCAAATTACGATCGTAAAAAAAACAGGGGGTCGTCTTATACGCACAACCTACAGATGTTAGATTTTTAAAATCATGTTCCTTTTATCTGCGGATCACCTGTAACATGCGAATTTACTACTGCAATGAAGTTACTGTTAGTATAAATGAACGCAAATTTAAATTCGGGGAAATAAGATTTTGATGAACATAAAAGGCGAGTTGAATTGCTGAGCAGTTAAAGCAGGGACACCGCAACCTACAACCATGATATCGGCGCTGGTTCCAACGCACGCTCGCCTGTAGTTCTGGTGGTGGAACAAGTCTTCATGGATAAGGACTATAAACCTTAGGCCCAGTGTACACAATTGGCTCATGTGCACCTTAAAGAACCAAGTAAATCTTTTGAAAGAAGTAGGGGGTTACCCCCGTGTACTGGTCCATACAGCTCCGTTACCCTGCGCTTACAGACCATTAGGTCCTTTGTAAGATGTACCTACGTAAAACGTAGCAAGCAAAATGCAGTATGTATGGTATGTTGCCCTCACTTGTGCTGCAGCACAATCAAGAAACAAGATGCGATCCCACCCCACTAAATTAATTAAAAATTATTTTTCATAACCTGGTATTTCTTTTCAAAAATGTACAAATATAAAATTTGGATTCAAATAATATATTCACACAATGCATGTATGGTATTTAGTAAGTGCAACAGTGGTGGCACCAGAGGGGGCTGAGGGGGCTATAGATCCCTCATCGGGGAAGCCTAGCCCCCCCTCCCCATTGGGGAAGACGAGTACATTCTGTGGGGGATAAAAAATCTTTTTTACATGTCTGTTCGTTTAGCAACCATACATTTCACACTGGATTAAGCCTATGAAACAAGATATTCTTCACAGTGAATTAATTACGTTCAAACATCTATAGAATTTTAACGTCAGTAGAACAGTGACAAGTTTCAAAACAGCGTTTTGACACTATTTTTTTTAAATGTCAGTGCATATTTATATTATGTTTAGAAATAAGAAAAAAAAGAATACAAATGCCCCTCCCCCCGATTTAAAAATTCTGGATCCGCCCCTGTTCAATTAAACTAATTAAAAATGGTTTACGTTCTACTATGAAAAATGCTTGATTGGATATCCTGATGCTTCAAAGACATTTTGATTGGGGAAGCAACCTCGTAGCTTACAGATTTTACAGACTTTACTTTAAATTATAAGCTTGAACTGTGACGTTCCGGTGACATTGTGTTTTATAATGTCACAAATTGGTTGCCTTACAATTTACAGTAAGACATTATTCTTATTCTTAATTTTGTTATTAATAATTAACAATCACATGGATTATTTATGAAAAACCTGGATTTTGCCATGATGGGAGGAAAGTAATGTTATGGTGTTTTTGTTTTTTTTAAATAATATAAAATGGAAAACGGATTGTAAAATAAGTTAGTTGGTTACATTTCATGCTCTTTGTTTCTTGTTGTTCTATTGAAAAAATTTCGGTTTTGGAAGTTAATTTCAACATTATAAAACATACATGAAGTCATATTATCGTAGCTTGATGCCTATCAAATAACTAATAAAAATTCACCAAAATTTGTTAAATATGCGTAGCTTCCAGGGGACTTCGCTTCCCCCCCCCTGGCTTACTTCGCTCACCTAGCCCCCCCTGTCGGGGCCTTTAGCCCGCCCCCCCTGTCGGGCAGACCCTGGCGCCATCACTGAAGAGGAAAAAAAATATTTAGACTGAATGCAATGTATCTGGAGAAACCAAATAAGCCCAAGAGAGTGGCTCCAAAAAAATAACATAAAAAGCAAGCAGATTATTTAAAAAAAAATTGGAAATGTAAAATGATCAAGAATGGATCGAGAAAATTAAAACAATTAAGTTTTTTACAAATCAGCATTACAAATACATTGAAGCTCTTGTCAAAAGAGGCAAAATGTTGAAAATACTTGTTTCTATTGTAGAGCTAAATATCGAAAAAGTCCACAAGTATAAAACTGAATAGTATTCAAACCTTTGTTAGCTTTTCTTGGCGACTTTTGTGCCTAGAAAGGACTTCTAACAAAATAATAATGAAAATAGACTTAAAGATATTTTAAAATTTAATTCTAGGAAAGTTAAAACAGTTAAAAAAAAATTAGTGAACTTGCATTGGCATCCAGTTAGGCGATATGGAATGCAACACATTCTTGTGAATGGCAGAACTGTTCTCATTTCCAATTAATCACTTTTTATTCTTTCTGTGTATAATTCATAAATTTGTAAAGAAAAAAAGGTATATTGTAATAGTTTGTTTTTATGTCAGTTTCCCCTGCATGCTTTGGTGTATTTTTCATTGAAGACGTATCCTGGGTTGAATGTTTACGTTCTTTTGCACCAACGATTTGGCAAATAAAGAATGAAAGATGACGAACATCATAGCCAAGACAATGATGAAAAGGAAATACTGAAGGTACATTTACACTAGACGCGATTACGACACGACGACACGATACAGATGCGTGCAGTGTTGAAGAATACAAACTATGTAGTCATTTCGTTATCGTGTCTAGTGTAAATCTAGCTGAACACTATGTAATGACGACAAATGATGCAAGGACAAAAGGTATTGAAGATTACATATCAATACTAAAAAATTATTTGTAATTAGATAGGACAAGTATAATTTAGTTTAAGAAAAATGTGGTATTTTGGAAGATCTGTACTTACTGTAGATATGAGAAATGATTTGATGAAATGAAGATTTGAGTTAAATAAGGGGCCTATATATTGAGATGTGTATAAGAGACAGCCGTTACCCTCCACCCAGGGTCCTACACACATTTATGCAGGAAATGCTAGTGGTAAGGTTATTTCATAAGCTTGCTTTACGCAAGGCAGCAGGTTTTGATAAGACTACAAGCGAGCATTTGGGATTTGCTGGCCCACGTTTAAGCATTTTATTAAGTATACTCTTTACATCTATGCTTCGAAATGCCTATGTGCCTAGTAAACTGTGTCGCGTTATCTTGGTACCAATTATCAAATCCAAGTCTGGTAACATTTGTAGCAAAGATAATTATAGACCAATTGCACTTGCTTGTATCATTTTTAAAATATTTGAATCCATATTGGTTGAATGTTCATATGATGTTCTTAACTTGGGTGATAATCAATTTGCCTTTAAGAAAGGTTACTCAACTGATACCTGTATTTTTGTGCTTAAACAAGTAATTGATTACTATAAACGAAATGGTAGTCCTATGTATTGTTGTTTTATAGATGCATTTAAGGCATTTGATAAACTGAATCATTGGTGTATGTTCAAAAAGCTTATTAACAAGGGTATGCCTCTTACTATTGTTAAGATCCTCATGGTTTGGTATAATAATCAGTGTTTTCTTGTTCGTTGGGGAAGTACGTACTCAAGATCTTTTACTGTTACCAATGGAGTTAGGCAAGGTGGAGTCATGTCTCCATTGCTGTATAACTTTTACATTGATGAGCTCAATAATAACCTAAACCAATCTAATTATGGCTGCATTATCTCTGATGTTAAAATCAACAATCTTAGTTATGCTGATGATATGGTGATAATGGCTCCCTGTCTATTTGGATTGCAGGGGCTTATTGATATTTGTGAGAAATATGCAATTGAACATGATATCACTTATAATGCTAAGAAATCTTTATGCATGCTATTATGTCCTAAACAGCGCAAGTTTACAGGTAAACCTGAAGTATTTTTATGCAATAGCGAACTTGAATTTGTAAAGGAATTTAAATATCTTGGACACAATATAAACAATGAGCTTAAAGATGATACAGATATTATGCGACAGTATCGATGCTTAAGTGTAAGAGCTAATTCACTTGCTAGAAAGTTTAGTAAATGTTCTGATAAGGTGAAATGCATGTTGTTTAAATCCTTCTGCATAAATATGTATTGTGAATCATTATGGTCTAGTTATAGTAAAGGTACATTGAAGAAATTGTAAGTTTGTTATAAAACGCATTACGTATGATACTTAAATTACCACACCACAATAGTGCCTCAGCCATGTTTGTTAACTGTGGTTTATTATCCTTTATGGAAAACCTCAGAAAATCCACATATGGTTTTTGGCAAAGACTTCAAAGTTCTACCAATAGTTTTATTATGTGCATTAAGAATACTGCATTTCATGGCTCAGCAATGCATGCAAAATGGGAATATATTCTTGGAGTTTTAGTATAGTTCTGAACCAGCTGCTGTGTCCATGAGCTTCTTGGTAATTTTATTCTTAGTAATTTTATTCATTGTACAGTACAGTATTTCGATATTATTAATTTGTCTTTAGTTATATTTTAAATGTACTTGTTTACAAAATAAAGAATAAATGAAATTAATATAAAATATATAGATGAAATGAATATAAAATATATATATATATATACAGTAGATAGGTCCCTTATCTAACTCCCTTATCAGATCCCTTAAACATCAATGTCTCTAATTATGAAAAAATTAGTATCAAGGATAAATGCAGCTCATTTTATGTATAACTAACATAAACATTTTTATAGAGAGTTATTAAGGTTAGAGTAGGCCTCTGTGTATTAAATTAATATTATTAACTGTTATTATTAGTCCTAAATAACTGCAGTTGCCAGGTGGTTCATTCTCATTAAGATGGGCAGTTGTTCTATACTTTTATAGAGGTAGCATAACATGTGTTATTATTATTATTATTATTATTATCATTATAATAATAATAATAAATGTGTTATTATTAAGCTGTTACCGTATTTATTCAAATAAATGCCCCGCTTTAAATAAACGCCTCCCTCAAATAAATGCCCCCTCCAGAGCCTCGTTTGGAATAATGCCTCCCTTGAATAAACGCTGTGGGACATTTATTTCTTCTCTAATATAGGCCCCCACCCCCTAAATGAACAAAACTACTGGAAGAAACATGTCATTCTCAACATCATTCTATCAACATAAATAATAATAATAATGAATAACCTTTAACCTTTCCTTTAACATTCTACTCCAGTAGATTGCATTTTTTCTAGCCTGGTTGGGATTAATTAGTTTTTATGATCACACAATGACGCATTTTGATGGTAATTATGTGTTGTAGTTGCACATATACTATGAAAGAGGCATTTGTTTGAGTATAAACGTATCCCATTTACACCAAAAAAATAAAAGCCTCCCTCAAATACATGCCTCCCTCAAAAACCATTCTCAACAATAAATGCCTGGCATTTATTTGAATAAATATGGTAGTTTTGTAATTGATATATTTCTGCCTAGTATTGTGATTACGCCTTCTAGAAATTGTATTAAAATGGTGGTTGAGATATGCTGGTTCTGTTCAGTTTGATATTTTGTTCCTTAATTTATTGCCTTACAATTGATTCACTTTAAAAGTGTTCAATCTGGTTATACAATCAAATCTGATTCTGCATTATTTATTTTATCCAAAATGTAGCAACAATTTATTTCTTATAAGGCTAATTAAAAAATGATTCAGGGCTCCAGTTAAGTTTGTTTACCCTGAGCATCACCTACCCCATTTTGGTTGATGTATGGGTTGATTTCCCTGACAGTAACAACACGAGCCATCAATTGGCACAGCCACTCGGGCTCAATGAAATACAGATCACTTAGGTGGTAGGACGGGTCATCATAGTGTAACATCACTCCAGTCTCATGTAAAAACCGCACAGCCTGTAAAAATCAAGATCCCATGGCAATTCTTTATTGTGTACAGTAACTCCTTTAATTTATTCTTTTATTTCTTATCTTGTTCTATTTAAAATCCTTTGTTTATTATTTTAAAAATCAAGCCCCTTCCCCAAATAGTCTTTAAAGTTAACAAATAAAACTCTATGATGTTACGCCAACTTCCTGGTATAATGATATACAGTAAGATCTAAGTGAGATGATTGAATTTTTAATTTGAGAAGGGTCTAAGAAGGAAGGCAATTTCATTAATGTTGTCAACTATTGTTTTGAGGAGGTAGTAACGTTTTACTGATGAAGGCTTGATAGGGGATGAAGTACCGAAACTAGATTTGCAGTAACATTTCTTTGAAAGAGAGGAAGAGGAAGACGAAAGGATGACTGTGGAGTGAAGGGAAGGTGTTAAGAGGACTAACCTTTGTGATAGAATATTTTCATCCAGGAGGACGTTTTCATCCTTGATCATCTGGTGGATCTGATGAGAGAGCAGTACTGGTGGCTTCTTGGCGTCTCTGAGTACCTGAGCTCTACGAGAAATCAACTTCTGCAGTGTCTATTATGAAAAAATAATAAAAAGAAATCATATAATAAATCTGCCTCCTTCCTACTAAAAAAAGATTCACTTTTTACATTAAAAAATATACATAAAAAAAAACATTTTTTATTAAAGAATATGTCTGAGTCATAAGCATATAGGCTTCGAATCAAAGTATCTAGAGATAGGTAGTTTATTCCTTAACCTCATTTTAAAATTCCTTGTTTTTGAGCCGGATTGCACATGGTACAAAAGAGTCTCTAAACCTATTTGTTGTATAGATAGAGATCTTAATCTGACGAATGTGTTTACATAGAAAGAGTTGTGGAGTTGATCAGCATCGTCTAGTAGTATGGTTTCAAATTTCAAATTATATTTTGTTATATAGTAAGTTAAATTCTGCCACTTCAGTACCGATTATTTTACAGCTTTCTTGGTAACAATTTTAAAAACATTTTCATCAGTAAGTCTCTTCACCATGGCATATTTAGATCAATTCCCATCACTGATCTCCTTGTCTTTCTGTCTGTTAGTTGAATTTCAAGTTATTATTCATTTGTGTATACAGTATGTTATAAACTCCATACATTTTTAGAAAGAAGAGTAAATGATTGTCTCCTAGTATGTTTGGAAAGGTAGTTTTAATGTAATGGGTTAATAATAATAATAATAATAATAATAATAATAATAATAATAATAATAATAATAATAATAATAATAATAAAAATTTTAAAAAATAAATAAATAAATAATAATAATAACTTCATTTTAAAAAAGTTCTTGAACTTGTGTTCAGGAGTTCTCAGCCGGCCATCTTAGATATCCCAATGTGCATTCCTGAACACAAGTTCAAGAACTTTTTTAAAATGAAGTTATTATTATTATTTATTTATTTATTTTTTTAAATTTTTATTATTATTATTATTATTATTATTATTATTATTATTATTATTATTATTATTATTATTATTATTAACCCATTACACTAAAACTACCTTTCCAAACATACTAGGAGACAATCATTTACTCTTCTTTCTAAAAATGTATGGAGTTATATAACATACTGTATACACAAATGAATAATAACTTGAAATTCAACTAACAGACAGAAAGACAAGGAGATCAGTGATGGGAATTGATCTAAATATGCCATGGTGAAGCATACACTGACACCCACTAATTCATATATGAATTTCAATTATATTGACAGCCCAACTTACCAGGTAGCTATAAGGGATCATCTGGCCTATTATTGGCTTTCCTCGAATTTTCATCCTAAAAAACCAAAAAAGAGAATAATCAGAAAAACCTGCCGCACACAAAAGTATACAACTTCTCAAACGGCCACAAATAACATTTTACGAAGCTGTTTCAGGCCGCCACACATAAACCCAAACACACACTGCGTTATACGACAGTCGTACGACCATATAAGCTGCTAAATCCATCCCCACTATCCGTGGGTGCTTCACAGAGTGACGCCGTCTGGTGATTTACGGTGACAGCCTGAGTGAATCGTCAAGACAAAAATATTTTATATGCATTGTCGCGTTGCATTTTCTATGGGATGGTGTTGGCTGATAACCGTTGTAGTGTACTCAGATTAAGTAAACAGTTCACGGAGTCTCAAATAAACTTTGTTAAGCTTTATTCTCGAATTTGCAGTGGATGCCAATTATTTAATAAATGAGCTTTGCGATGTCATTGGTAGATTAATTTCAGCCAGCTAGCAGCTTAAGTTCATCACACGGATTTGACTACTTTAGTAAAAAATTATTGAAAATGGAGTACCATATACATTTTCCAATTCCGCGAGGCAAACAACTTTGCTAATAATTGTTCATGTCTGCCTGCTAGACTGTTTACTCTAGTGTGTGGCAGGCGTTCTACGAATACTGTAGTCAATTAATAATTAAATCATGTTTTTCTGAAACAATTGATTATCTATCACTTAGTGTTTCTTCACACCCAACTTTACTATCATGTGACTTATCATTAAATAGAAAATTATTTTGTTTTTCTGAGTTTTCTTCTGCTTTTAAAGATGTATTGTACTATCAGTCATGAGGTAAAAAAAAAAATGAAAATTTTAATTCCACATTTCATTTGCTTATTACTTATATATTTAAGTTATTAACTTAAAATTAAAAATTGGCTGTTAATCAATTTAAGGATTATTGTAGTAAAATGTCTGTAAATCAGTAAAAACTTTTTGTTTTTATCTGTTTCTCATAATAATTTATTTGATCATTTCAAATGAGATTCAAATTTTATTTTAATTTTTGAGGTATTTGCTTGTCTTTTTGACTGATAGTACATATTTAAGTATTATTTGTACATTGAAAATTATATTATTACACTCCCCACAAACAAGAAAAGTTAACGAAGCAAAATCAAAAGTTATCGGGATCAAGAAAGTGAGTGGCAAATTTAGAAATTTTAAAAATATGAAATTCATGCGAAGTTTTGATAAATTTCTTCATATTTTTTTTGATGTGCTGCTTTCTTTGATTTGTTTGATTTTCTTTGGTAATATGCAATTTTAATGTAATTGAATTATTGGTAAGATTTTTAGTGGTTAGGTTTAGTGCAATTTTCAATGTTTTCTTTCTGTCTTGAGGACCCCAATGGAAATAAGTTTACTTGTAAACTTTCTTGGGTATATTCCTCAGTTCATTCAGTTGATATTGTTCTTTGTACTTTTTATCTGTTTCTGTACTTTTGTATTGTTTTGTTTTTATCTCTCTGAATGAACTGATTAAACTGAAATGATGAAATGCTGCAACATAGTCATCCAAAGAGTAGAGAGCTCTCAGTTATTTATATTTCCTTTAGGAAAAGTAGAATAAATACATGCTATAATGCTAAAATGTCATGTGAGAATCACCTTCAACTAACCTCATTATAATCTTAACAATAATTACTTTATAAACAAAACCAAAAACTTATCCAAATATCACAGTTTTTCTTTGAGATAACATGTGTCATAATTTTACCTCTCAATAACTCTTGCAATAACTTTGCGTAGATGATCGATGCTTTCATTCTCGGATGTATTCGAGACTTCCACATACTCTTGAATTTTTGGAAAACCACGTACAGAACAAAGCTGTTGGATCTGCTCACTAATTCCGGATAGGATTACATCTTGCTGATCTGATTGGATGATAAAATTAACAGATGTTTAAATATACCTTTGTTATAGTTTTTATATTATTATATATAACTTTATTCAACAACTTAAATGACTCTGAATAGTTTTTATATAAACCCTTTAAACTTCTTCCATCAAATATAATATTTTTCATAGTATAATGTCTGAAAATCACAGAACATTCTATTATTGACTTTGGAAGATGATACATGATTATCATATATAGGGGTAATTTTCTAGGTTTTTGTTTTATGTATTTGTAGCAGCATATCTGTTGAAAGGGTAAGTAGTTTTGCTTTCTTATGTTTACTCATTGTTTGCCTTTTGTATAAGAGGCCCTCATTCAGACAGCATTTGCTGTGAAGGACTACAATCATGAAAAAATTTAAATATATAAACTGCTATGAATCTAATTTGCAACAGCTTTATTCACTTCATTAACAATATACAGTAATTAATAATCTTTTGAAGAATTGTACTTTTTGAATCATAGTAAACAACAGTAAATTGAACAAGTCATTAACATTATAGATTAATCTGTTCTCAAAGAAATTCCAGAGAGCTTTGAAAATGTGGAAGCTAAATACTCTAACATGTAATTTAAATGAATAAATGGCAAAGTTGATGGAAACAAGATATAATTAATTTGTATCACAGAGGGATATTAATATGTACATAGATATACACCAACACAAAGAGATACATGTTATTTGAAATGCTGACAAATCTACAGGAAGGATACAATTTATTTAGGACATTTAATGTCCAAAATCATGACTTGCTTTTTGTAGATGCTTTACCCACTGTGCTTTGTTGCTAACACACTACATTTGCTACTAATTTAAGTGAACATTCGAGTTTGATACTATGAAAATAAAGGAAATACCTTTCACACTTTTATTTTACACACCTTTTGGAACCTTATCTTTGTGAGTGCCAACCAAGATGACAGGGCATGATGGTGCCAGTGCTTGAATGGTCAGCAGCCAGGGACGAATAGTGTTAATCTCATTTATTCCCTTGCTCAAGTCAAACACTACCTGAAGAATGCAAAAAGAAACTAAATTTAATTAACATTTGAATACACAGCATTATTTAATGCTGTCAAAAAAATACAGAAAACAAAGAATGTTAAGAGAATAAAAAAAATTAGAGAAATCTGGAACTAGTTTTTACACATGTGACATTTGTGAACTTTCGTAAATGCAATCATGAAACAATGGTGGTGTGAGCAACTGACAGCACTGCAAGTCGAGTGATTTGAAGTGAAATAAGTGCTCCTTGCAATCAAAAGCAACCTAAAATAATTGAATAGTCATGTGACAGTAGTAGTAACTCAAATCTATTAACTGCATGGGTGCCATTCATGCTAAGGCACTGTATCAAATGGCAACCAGTTGTAGATACAACCACTCTACAGTTGGAAGCAATGTAAATGCTCTGGGCAACTAGTTCTGCAAAGTTGCTTGTAGCTGAGCGAATGCTGATGAGAGTGACCAGCAACTAGTTGAGGTCAGTTGATACCAGTTAAGTCAAGTCGCAAGGGCGACATAAAGTTGTGTGATATGTGAGTACTAGAGGCCATGTGAATACTACGCTATAGTACTTATGATGGCACAGGGACAAATGAATATACCACATTAGCAATAGGAGGTTAAAAATCCATCTTACAAAAATTACAAATTCAAAAATAAATAAAATCAAAAATCACATTGACGTTGCAACACTATAATACTCACTAAATAAAGCGCTCTTCCTGTTAAAAAGCAAGGGTGAGTACTATAGAAGTCTTCTTGGCCTGCAAAGTCCCAAGTACTTAACAAGAAATCAACAGGCTTCCGGTCATGCTTAACAGATATTCTATTGAAAACAAAATATATAAAAGATGGTCAGATGGTTTGATTGACCTTACAGTAAGGAATATATACACAAATCAAAGGGAATGTTGGAAATAACATAATTAAGTTACTACACCCTAAACTTGTTAAAAGGCCCCATGTAAACTAGAGCAGATTTCCAACAAATGTTCATGGCCCTTTTTTAAGTTGGACCCTGTTGGACCCAAGGGTGGTCCATACACATACAAAACCAAACAGGGGTTTCAGCAAGGACTACATTACTGACATTACCACTAATTAGGACATGTCGCATGGATGGCACGATCGGTTAACAAAGTGTTCAAAGCAAGAGTTTAGCTAGAAAAACGAAATAGTCGTCCAAAATGAAAGATAGTGGGTGTGGCATTGAGCCGATTGGCGGGCCACGCCCATCTTTGGGAATCCCCACCGAATATTGGTACGAAAACAACATACATTCAATCAATAAATGTTGATTTTATCAAACGTACATACGATTTAGCTTTAGTTTAACATTCGAGAGATTTGAAAAATAAAGAATTTGCTAAAGGTAGTCCTAGACCAGGCCCAATTACTGTAGGCTAGCCTAGGCCGAGCTGATTAGGCAAAGCCGTCCAAGCCGTCTCAGTAAAAGTGGCCATCCTAAATAATTGTAGGCCGTCCAAAAGATGGCCGGACAGCTCGCTGGCAAAGCCTATGGATCAACGGAACCAAAGGTTGTGAATTCGAATAATGTCTTGGTATTCAATTTTTAATTTTTTTTCCAATTTTTAAAACATTTTATTTTTTCTAATTTTAACACATTTTAATTTTGTACACATGAAAATTCTAATTATTGTTAATGAAAATTCTAATTATTTTTAAGTTGGACCCCAGAGTGCCCCATACACCTACAAAACAAAATAGGGGTTTGAGCATGACAGGACTGTAAATTACTGCCATTACCGCTAATAGGACACGTCGCATGGATGGCGCGATCAGTTAACAAAGTGTTGGTGCTCAGTTTTATTTTTTTTAATTTAAGACAGTTTTTTTTCAATTTTAGCACTTTCCAAACTTGCTTATACAACACAGCGTTACCTACTGCGCGATTTATGCAATGTGTCCTGTTAGTGGTAGCAATTAATTGCAATTATGAACCCAATGTGTAACATATTTAATATAAGGGCCAATATATTCTATAGCCAATATTATACTGCCCTCATCGGAGTTTTCAAAATTACGAGAACTTGTTTTTAGTGGACCTAAAATAGTGTATTACAACTTACTTCCACTCTTTAACATTGACACCAACAGTTGCAATATTCTTTGAGACCTTCTCCCTTTGAAGCCGGCGTATCAAGGTTGTTTTCCCACGACCTCCATAACCTACTAGCATCAGTTTCATACGATTGTAGGGAACGGCTCGTTTTAACCTCTGATGGAGAAAGGTCACTATGTCTTTGGTTCTGCCCTTTAAAATGGCTGGAGGCAAGTCTAACCGCAACCCATCAAGTGGCAGCTAAAAACAAACAATTCCATTTCATGAGAAAATTAAATATCTAAAATTTATCTAGTTTATTAATTATTTTTGATGATAAATCATTCTAACAGTTTTAGATCAAATGACAATTTTAATGTTTTGTAACTTTTACCTATTTACAATTAGGTTTAAAGGTGTTTCTTTACTCCAAATTTGTTCACCTTATAGTTGGTTCCCATTTTAGAATTTTTCAGCATATTCATAGTGAGTCAAATTATGTATTCATATTCTGAAATTGGTCATTTCACTTAAATTGGTTATTAAAACATTGTTCCATGTACTCTATTATTTTTTAATTTACAATATAGCATACTGTAACATGTTTTTTTTAACATTTATTTTCTAAACTTTTATGTAAAAAATGTATTTGTACTTTTGAATAATTACTCCTGAACTAGACTACTCTAAAATATTTTTTCATCTGGCTTACTTCCCATAATCTGTTAAGTCTTCCAAGCTCGTCAGGTAAAGTTGAAAGTTCACGGTTTTGACTCAAGTCAAGGGTTGTTAGTGACGTCAACTGCCCTAATTCTTTAGGTATCTATAATGCAATATAGAAACAATATATATAATGCACTGTAAAAGTTAAATACAAAATTGGCATTTTCACTGAAAAATAACTAAAAATAGAATCTTTTAATGTTTGTAAAGAGCTTCAATAATTATTATAATTCCTCATGTAGGGAAAGACAACATTGCTACATTATTTAAATAAATTAAATATTAAATATATGTAAAGTAAATATACAAATGAACAATTTAAAAGAAAATATCAAACAAAACAAAATAAAATAGAGCCCTGCAAATTTGGGTCGCCAAAACATTTCTGAGGGTCGTGAGATTGCTTCTGACTTATTAAAAAAAATGTTAAAAAAACCGGTAAAATGCATCTCAAAACAAAGCGGAAAATACTTTTGTATAGCAGCCAAAGGAACCAACATATGAGATACACCCAGGTGTAGCTACGAAGACAAAAGCTAGAAATTATTGTCAATCCAAAACCTAAAATCAACTTTTAATGGTTGCACTGTCACCAATCTCTCTAAGGAAGACAATTAAAATTAGGCAGGAATACCTCACATTAACAAGACGTACCAGTTAATAAACAAAATGTTTAAAATGATTAGTTGCTCCTTTGCTTTTTGAGTTTGTTTGATCTTTTTACGTGTGAATTTTTCGGAAACTTTGGAATGATTTTTCACCTCTACTTGTTCGATTTATCCAAGGTTGATCCCTGGGACCTAAGTAATCAGCACATAATATGCCAATTTCATTTTGGTATGGCACTGTATTTACCTTGGGTCGCCACAGCATGTGTATTCTGAAAGTGGGTGGCCACCTAAAAAAAGGTTGAGAAGCAGGAAAATAGAGCTTCCATATACTGTGGTGCATACTGTACCTACAACCAGAATACGTAAAATACGCAGGCATGCATAATGGGCGATTCCATTATTTTCTGGCCTGTGCCTGAATTCTGAACAATAGGCAGACCGTGTATGACGAGCCATTCCATTAATTATGCTTGGGGTAAAAAATCTAATTTCCACAGACAAAATTTAATAATCTCTTTTTTTGAATATTGCTGACAGACAGCGGTGAATACACAACCTCCTTTGGCAGAGGTAACAAATAAAATAAATGTAAATAATTATATACCGCATACATAGCTTCTAGGCATCTGATTGGTTGAGAAGCGGGCAATAATTCAATCATCACTCCTATGACGAAGGTTTGAATGATATTTTCCCAGGGCTGAAGTACTGTACTATCACCCTAAATGTACTTTTTGCCCTGTTGCAATGTGTAATAGGCTGCCACCTATAATGTTGCTATGAAATTTATGACATGCACGGACGGTAAAGGGGACGCTACTTCTATGACGCTGAGAGAGATTGGCCCTTGGATCACCTAGCCCTAAGAAGTAGCCTATGGCCTCCTTGGTGTGTATTCTTTTCATTACTTTTTAGGTCTCGTAGAATGAGGTATAAAACAAATATTGACTGCTCTAGATTCGGGGAAAGCTAAAATCTAAAGCCCCTCGGTGATGTGGAGACCATAGCCTATCTTCCCTCGACCCTCAGGACTAGGTTACGGTTCCCACATCACCTCAGGGCAATAGATTTCACTGTTCCCCTCATGAGCAGTCTATATTTGTATACTGTAGATATGAATGTGTTATAGTTCTCTTCTAGGTCTTTTCATGCTCATCCTATTCTGTTCATTAAATTTTTCAATTGTTCAATGTTAAAATTAATTAGTGAACTACAGTGGGAGGCTGAAATATGATTCAAAGCAGTGGAATATGCATTTAAACATTAACTTTCAAAATCGACTGCTTGAAATCTTGAAGTCATACTCACTGAAAGCAATTAGCACATATCTCCAACCACCTCGACGACACACTAACGCGACGTACATGAACAAGGTCGCCCAAAAACCACCAAGTCAGATTGATTACATCATAACTAGCTCCAGGTGGTCATCATCCGTGAGAGGGAGTAGGACTACCTGGGGACTACCAATACAAGCCTATGGGCGAAAATTCGATCACGCCCTTGTTTCAATCACGTTTAAATTGCGCTTAAAGTGTGATCGACGATCACATAGGAAGGATTTCTCTGCTTTGAAAAGACCAAATGTGGCACTAAAACATCGTATTTTACTACAGGAGACCCTTGAAAAAACGGAACGACCTATATCGCCAGCCGACCAGTGGGAAAGATTAAAATCAGCAATGCTAAAAGCCCAGGAAGCTATTCCAAACGAAAAACCACAATACCAAAGAAAATGGGATACTAGTGAAACAACAAAGTCTCTTGTTTTTGAAAGAATGCAGAAATGGGATAGACTGGACCAAGCTCAGCGTATGCAAATGCACAAACAGATCAGTAGATCAACAAGAAATGACTATAGAAATTATATCAACGACATAATCAGTGACATGGAAACTTCAGCGTCAGTTGGAAATTATAAAGAAGTATATCGGTTGATAAAGAAAATTTCATCAACGGGAAAGAGCAACACATTCTGCCAGCCCTCAAAGGATCTCCAAGGAAATCCCATAACTAGCACACAGCAACAGTTAGAATCATGGGCTACCTTTCTCGAAGATAAATTCGCATCATTACCAACCGAAACATATGTTGACTTAAATGACCTTCCAGAAACAATATTAGAGCCAGAAATCAGTCTCGAAGAAGTTGTGTTATGTGTATCAAAACTAAAATCTGGCAAAGCCCCAGGACATGATGCAGTTCCCGTAGAGCAGTATAATAACAACCAATCTGCATGCTATGAACTCTTCATATTAATCCAAACCATATGGGATACAGAAATAGTTCCAGAAGATCTTGTCACAGGTGAAATGATGATGTTCTATAAAAAGAAAAATAAGAACGACCGAAGAAACTACAGGGCGTTGGGACTGTTGAACCACGCATACAAGGTGTTTGCCATGGTGATATTGATGAGAATCATACCATACATTGATCCGGAGAAGCGGGCAATAATTCAATCATCACTCCTATGACGAAGGTTTGAATGATATTTTCCCAGGGCTGAAGTACTGTACTATCACCCTAAATGTACTTTTTGACCTGTTGCAATGTTTTTGACCTGTTGCAATGTGTAATAGGCTGCCACCTATAACGTTGCTATGAAATTTATGACATGCACGGACGGTGGGGACGCTACTTCTATGGCACTGAGAGAGATTGGCCCTTGGATCACCTAGCCCTAAGAAGTAGCCTATGGCCTCCTTGGTGTGTACTCTTTTCATTACTTTTTAGGTCTCGTAGAATGAGGTATAAAACAAATATTGACTGCTCTAGATTCGGGGAAGGCTAAAATCTAAAGCCCCTCGGTGATGTGGAGAGCGTAGTCTATCTTCCCTCTGCCCTCAGGAAGGCTACGGTCTCCACATCACCTCGGGGCAATAAATTTCACTGTTCCCCTCATGAGCAGTCTATATTTGTATACTATAGATATGAATGTGTTATATACTTCTCTTCTAGGTCTTTTCATGCTCATCCTATTCTGTTCATTAAATTTTTCAATTGTTCAATGTTAAAATTAATTAGTGAACTACAGTGGGAGGCTGGAATATGATTCACAGCAGTGGAATATGCATTTAAACATCAACTTTCAAAATTTCCTTAAGTTATTGAGGCCCTATATAGGCATACCCTGATGGGGTTACCCCAAAAATTGCATATCCTTCAATTTACTCTATAGCTGCACAAACACCACACACAGCCAGTGGCAACAGTTTAGCCAACTGAGCTATCTGCTCTTCCATTCAACATTATTCCTATTGTATCATCCCATATTTCATACTTCCTAATATCAGCCCAAATAGACTGCCAAATTATACACTGGTAACATATAACTAAATCCCCATTCCACAACCCACAACCGAAATTAATGTCAAGCACTCAGATGTGACCCATCCAGGGAACAGTGAATTTCACTGTTCCCTGACCCATCAAACTCAAATGCTAACTTCTCACCTGAATGCCATGGTAAAATGATTCAATGTTTTTTTCTTTCATTTGAGTGAATTAAGTCAATACATCACGTCCATCATTTTATACTCGCGGGCCGGAAGGGACAGTGAATATCAACAACCCACTTGATTCTTTTGTTAACCAATTAAAAGATACCAGCACCCACAAAATCAATTTAAAACCCCATAAAATATCATTTTGAATTACTCACCTAACAAAACCAAATAAGTCATTAACATATCTTTCAATAAGTTAAGGACTTTTTAAATATAAATGATTGACAGACATTTTACATTTTTCCCTAGATTTGTTGTCAGAAATTTATAGGTTATGTTGATAGACACATTTAATTGACGAGAAAATTGTTCTTGTTACATTTTTTATCTGAAAGCCAAACACATGGTAATGAACAAATTTAAAACTTTCATGATGCAATACCCGAAGCAAAAATGTTTTGATAGTATAAAGTATTATCTGACATGTAACTATTGATATCAAAAGTAAACAGACACACATGGCGTGCACTTTCATTGCATTTTTGTTTACTGTAATGTATTGTTTGTCATTGTTCAGACAGATATTTTACTACATAATTCAATATATTTTTTGACAGAAATTTATGGGTTATGCAAAGACACATAGTCATGTTTAATTGAGAATGAGAAAATTGTTCTTGTTATTTTTTTTATCTGAAAGCCAAACACATTGTACTGAACAAATTTAACACTTTCAAGTTGACATACCTGAAGTAATTAATGTTTTGATAGTAAACAGTATTATCCAACATGAAACTATTGATAATGCACGCACTACAAAAGTAAACAGACGCACATGCCATGCACTTTCAATGCACTTTTTTTTACTGTAATATGTTGTTTGTCGCCGTTCGTATTATTCAAATTTTTCGTGATCTGAAAAGATTATGCGACCAATCAAAAATTTGGCACGCGACCCAAACATTGGATCGAGTCCCATTGGTTGCAGAACATTGCAATAAATCACTTGTCAGCTTCTGATTGGTTGACAAAATGACATGATCATAAATAAAACATTAAACACCTCCAATACTGACCTGACTTAACTTGTTATTTCGCAGACTCAAACGCTCCAACATGCGCCAGCTCCTGATACTATCACCGAGATCAAGCTGAGAAGGAAAAAGGAACTGTATGAACTCTGAACTCTCCATACTCTGGCAACAGCAACAAAAAAAAACAACAAAAAACAAAAAAAAATAGATACACTACAATATAAAGATAGAGATAAAACAGAACAAAAAGGTTAAGTGACAATCTCTTTACAATAAGACAAACATATGCACAAAATTATCTTACAAATATACTAGACATGTACAAGGACAAAATAAAGAATCATTATTATCATTATTATCAGCAAAAGGCTGGGCTATACTGTAGCTTGGAGGGAAGGCAATGGTACCTACAAACAATGTGCTCATGGGTGTTGATTAATATTCATAACGTTAGAGGGCAATTAATCCTTCCCATGATTAACTTCGTTAATACAGATACCTAAAGTTATGGTTCATCCCCAACAAATGTCTACATTCACAACAGGGATCCTGTTTGCCAGACCTTAGCTTGGTTCTGACACTGCGCTTTTTTACACTGAGTTTATCCATTGAAAGTCACTTGTAAATGGGCTTCAAATAGTGCAATTCTGAATTGTTCAGTTGCTTTTCTCTGCACTGCATATAGTACATAGTAAAAATTACAATTAGTGCACAGTTTATGATAGCATTAATGGATATGATGCAAAAGGCTCTTTCTAGACTCGACTTCGAAAAAGTAATTTGTTTATAAAGAATATACTATTAAAGATTATGATTTGGAAAAGTTGGTAAAGTGGGTGTGATTCCTCAAAGTTGAGGTTAAAAATTCTACTCTAGTTCAGTGGTGGCGCCAGAGATTCTTAACGAGGAGTACAAGGATCCAGGCAGGACATTCTAGATCCACAACAAGAGGTCAAGATCCCTGACACACACACACACACACACACTTTATACCTCCATGCACACACACAAACCTCAGGCATCATGCAAATTTTTAAAAAGGGTACCTAGAACCCCTAAATGGCATTCTTAGCCTGAAATGCTTTTTCAAATCAGTGTTACCCGACAAAGTGATTGGCTCATCCTCAACAAATGTCTACATTCTACAACAGGGGTCCTGTTTGCCAGACCTTAGCTTGGTTCTGACACTGTGCTTTTTTACTTGTTCTTCATTGTAGGAAATATCTAAATACAAAATTGTATATGAAAATGTTGATTAATATCCCATTATCTCTCAAGGTTTAAGGTCCTGGCAGCCAGTGAGAGCTCATAGGAGTTATGCCACTGTAAAATCAAGCAACACAACTGTTTTATATAGAATAAAGTGATGTTATTACATGAAGTTAAATATTGGTGTATATAGCCTATGGCATTTTATATATTTAGTAACCATTATCATCGGACTATCTGTTCAATTATTTACACAATATATTTTCATTGATTATCTTGCAATCAATTTCAGTATTTACATCTTGGTGCTCTCTTGCCAGACTTCCTTAATATTTACAATGTAGTATCTTAGTATGTAATTTAATTTAATTATTAATTGATTGTATTTATCCGTTTATTTATATTAGTGCCTTTCTTTTTTTTAAAAAGACATATAAAGCACTTCTGTCCCAAGTCAGTGAGTCCAAATGCTTAGGTTTCCATTGTAATCAGCACAGGAGTAGGCAACAAAACAGGTACCTATTTGTATTCCTGACAGAAAAGTTGATACAGTAAATTGAAATGCACAGCGAGGAATCTAAATCCGACCTCGAGGTTGGGAAACGAAACCATTCCTACTGCGTTAACCCTTTCTACAAATTGAATTCAAAATAAGCAAATCATCAATTGTTTAATAATATTTTTTAATTCCATCCTCTGCAAGAAATGGCTGAAATGCAAGTATAAGAATGCTCACTGTTAGTTGACAAGACATGCAAAGCGTTGGTCCCTTACACAATAGGGTCTCATTTAAATGTTTAACAACGAAGTACCCTCTTTAGAAAAAAGTAGGGGATTGATTGTCCTGTTGTACTGACTTTCACACCAGAATTCAATTACCGTTGTTGAAATAAATAAAATAACATTTTACAGAAGTTTTACCACAACAAAAAAAACCTTACATTTACTCCCAGGCATTTAAGGGTATATACAAAGACTATAGCAAATTAATTTAATTGATAAGAACTACAGTAAATATTGAATGAAATCAGGGAGATTAAACCTAACCATGTTAAATGCAGGCCTATCCCTAAATAGCAATTACCACACAACAAAAACTGTGCAATGACGTCATCGCCTGACAAATCGTCAAATCTAAAATTTTCTCTACGAAGATGCATGGGCACAGCTTATTGTTGGGTACCAGGGGTATAAGCACGTACCTATAACACCAGGATTCATTGTTAGGAAGGTGTTTAAATCATCCTCAAAATTCCTCTAAAATTAGAGGCATTGTTAACTTTCACGCAAGTACAAACAAAAAATTTTCAGATTTTGTTGCTTTTTTCGGTGAAATAGAGGCTGTGAAATACCGATCAACAGAGCATCGAAAGAACAATGGTTGAACTATGAACTTAAACTGCGCATAGGGATTTACTAATAGGGTAAACTCGGACTCTTGGTATGCTGTTTATGTCCTCGCCCCCCCTCCCCGACTGCTGTGCTGTGCTGTGGAACCGGTCTGTATAATCATAAATCGAAGGCCTCGTTAAAGCTCGTAAACGGCCTTCATAATCGACGGTTGTTTGTTCTTAATTGGTTTATTGTGGCTTTAGGCTATAATCGCT
Organism: Anneissia japonica; assembly: GCF_011630105.1. Taxonomy (NCBI): domain Eukaryota; kingdom Metazoa; phylum Echinodermata; class Crinoidea; order Comatulida; family Comatulidae; genus Anneissia; species Anneissia japonica. The sequence continues at coordinate 285,476 of NW_022696538.1, forward strand.
GTTTAGAGGACAGCGTTGGATCTCCAGTCACCATAACAACTCGCTGATGAAATATACAAACTAAGCAATATATTTTGATACTTTCAAGTTCCTACAGTGTTAGAATTAGGCTGCAGTAAATATTTTATTATTCACTAGACTTTCTCTGTATTAAAAACGTATTTATCTTAATAGAGTTATACAGTGTCATTTACACCGAAGTTTCATACATCTTCATGTCCTTGTTACTTAATATTACAGCATTAGTGTTCTCATCAATAGTTTGGTAATCATCATCATTATCACTGGCTGGATATTGAGTGTCCTCTTCTACTTTATATTCCAAGTAACCATCTTCACCTAATTTGTGTCCTGGTGGAAGACTTGCTGTTTTTCTTTGCAGTTCCTTTTTCAGTCTGCACTCACTATAGCAACACAAAATTACAATCGCTATGACAAATATGGATACAATGTTCAAAGGAATTATGTATTTAATGAAACTGTCTGCATGTGGACTGTCATCCACTGGAATGACATTGTTTTTCAACATATCTAATTTGATAGAAACATTTAAATCTAACATTCCATCCAACGTAAAAATACAAGCAATATGCATGTCATTTAGTTCATTTGATACATTTTTTATCACAAGAAATTCTTGGTTCTTCATTGTAATGATGTTGAACTCCACCTCTTCCATTAAATCACTGATTGCAGTTGATCCAACGGACCAACTGATGTTTATTGTTGGTGGATATCCTGTGGGATCACACTTGAACATTACCATTTCATTCTCTGCTATGGCTTCTGGAGGATGTTTAGTGATGGAAGCTCTTAAAGGAACAATCTCACAAGATCTCTGGTGGCCATTGAACATTGCAGTACATTTAAATATTGCAAAGTTGTCTTCTTGTAGATTCAGTGCAAGACTAAGATTGCCATCAATTCTTTCTGATGTAGATTGTAAGATATCATTTCTGTACCAATGCAAGGAGTCCTCGTGAAATGAAGAACATGTAGTTACACATCCAACAAGTGTGTTGACATATATGCAGGTAGGGAGGGGAAGTTGAGCAGAAGGGATAACAGTCAGGAAACTGCATTCTTCTCTGCTAATCAATGGAAATAAATTACAGCAATACATTCTACTATGTTTCACTGACACATTATTAATGTAAATTGTCTTTGTACATGAATTGAATATATATATTGATTCTTTCATCAATATTTTCCACTCTCCATTTTCTAACGTGTAATATATGGTCATATCAATATAATGCCAAAATAAAGAAGATTTATAAAAAGATGATAAATCTGCCCAACAAGTTGCTGTCATGTTAATCCCTTCATAGACTGAATTTCCTGGAGAAATCTTAAAACCAAAAACATCACGGGATGAAGAGACAGAAGGAGATTCAGAGAAACTAGATGTGATAGACATAAGGATGATTAGACACTTCAAATAACTTGTAAAAATCATCACTGAAAATATATCCAATATTCAGACAGTTGCCTCAATGTAAAGCAGGATACAATTTTGGACAGAAGTTCCTTTGTTGGAGACTGCAAATATCAGTGCTACACTGAATATAAGAAACATAAAGTATTATAAACTAATTTTGTTTCACTTGACTTTATATAAATTTTGTAGCTCAGTTTTTATTGGAGTTTCTATAGCAAACATGATGTGTACATCTCAGTAAATGGTATCAAGTAATAATGTAAAACATACTGAAACTCAATTAAATGAAGAACTAAAATCTATAAATAAATTGCTTATTGATAATAAACTAAGGCTACATTTAGACAAAACTGAATCCATATTATATGGAACACAAAATATGTGTAGAAGACAATTAAAACTGGATATTACCTTTAATAATTCCAAGATAAATGCCAGAACTTGTATTAAGTACCTGGGTTTTGATCTTGATCAGCACCTTAGCGGTAAATCCACTGGTACGAAAGGCTTAGGTAAGGTAGACTTAAATTTCTTTTCAGAAATAGAAAATATCTAACATAAATCACTGAAATTACTTGGGTCTTCACTTATACAATGTCACTATATGGGTGCTGTACGTGGTTCTCTTCGCTTACTCAAAAACTTAAAAATAAACTCCAAACATCCCAAAATAAGGTTATAAGATGTGTTTTGGGACTTCATCCACGAACTCATGTTGGTTGATGAATATATAAAATTAAATTGGCTACCTGTTTCAACTAGAGTTGCTGAATGTAAATGTATTCAAATTTTCAAAATTATAAATGTCATATATTCCCTGTACTGTACATTTAAATATTGGTATTGAGTTCACTAACCTATTTCATAACTATAATACTAGACTTTCTACTTCTGGAAGGTCAATTTATAAACAATCAGTCAAGGATAAGCAAGATACGCTCAAATGCGAATTTTAAAAAATGACGTCATCAATAAAATTCAGCTTTATTGAATTCAGATGACAATATGATGACGTCACAATGTCTGATCAGCCATTATGATCTATAAAATCATATTTACAACTCATCAGCTTTCAGATTATGTAATAAAAATTGGGCGTCACTGATCATCCTATGGAGCTATAAATGATTTTAGCATATTTTCACTGTATATCGGCACGAACGTGCGCAAAGATGACTACCGTATGTTTGATGCATGTGTACGGCACTGCTATTGACCATAAGATGACTGAAAAGAATGGAAAATTGTGAAAACAATGTCAGGAACCCAAAATATGTGAAAAAACGTAATGTCTAGCTTCCGTACGTGCTGGGCGCGTAAAAATATGTGCGTGTAGTGGAAAATTAAAAAAAAAAAATTGAATGCTCAAAATGGCCTGAAACGTGCTCTAATTTAGTCAAAAAGTATTTTTGAGCATTTTGAAATTTGGACGCATGCGTGCGCGTTAATTATGACGTGACATTCAACCTTGATCTGAAGTTTATGCCCACTTAATATGATTGAGAAATGACAATTGGTTAGGATGATATGGTCGATAATGTAAAAACGCATGACTGAGCACGTTGAAAAGCTTACCGTGACTATTCCAGGCCAAGCCAAAATTTTCGATGAAGTGGCTGTGTGCGTAGCTCGCGGCAATTTTGAGATATTGTGCGAACAGAAAAGGGGAGAGGTGAGAATAAAAAAAAAAGATGATGATCCAGTACAATAACAAGAGGTGATCTGCTCGAGAAGCGGATCACCAATGAAGAAGAACCTGACAATAACAAGAGGTGATCCGCTCTTGAAGCGGATCACCAATAAGTCTCGGGTAATTCAACAGTCAGCAATTTTATCGAGGCCTTCAAAAATAAATAAAAACCTGATATGTTTGGCTGACTTACAATCTTTGGCTTGAAAATTTATGGCCCAATGCTGACCATCAGTAAAAAAATAATAAAACTGAGCATAAAATTGTAAACAAAGAGTGCATGAAAGCTTTAATATTTTCTGTTCATTGAAGGAAAGATTCAGCTTCAATTTCCACAGTAAGACAGGTCAAGCAAGTAAAGGCAATTATATACATTAAATTGTTTTTGTTAATACAAGGTTGCTCAGTGGCCTTGCAAATATGTCATTAGATTTTTTTAAATCCTGTTAAGCATATGACAAGAATAACTAGAATTTAATTTAATTCAATATTTTATTTAATTGGTAAATACTCAGATACAACAAAAAATGGTGATAACTGTATTTTAATAAATGTAAATATGCAGTTGCTTGAAGGCAAGTGTTTCGCTACAAAATTAATACTTGAATATTATTATATTTTATTATAATACTGTAATATTTATATATATTTTTTTAATTGTTGAATTAATCATTGTGCAATAATGTTATCTATAGGAAGTATAATAATTATGCACATAGGCATAACAAAAAAAAATTGAATATATTCCTAATTTCTCTATTCATTTTTTCAAAACTGTTCAATCTTTTGAAGATTGTGGTTGTTGGATTGATGTCTTTCTGTTTTTTGTGTTTTAATTTTGATTGTACATTATATTGTAAAAATCCAATCCAAGATACCATATTGTTATTGCAAGGAAGATAATTTGAACTTGAACATACAAAAGCTACAGCAATTTTACATATGATTAGGACCAAATTGTTAGTTAAAAAAATAAAAACTTTATGAAATATACATTTTGAGCAGTATTTAAAAAAATACATTTTAAGATTTATACTGTAAAAAATGTAGGTACTATAGCAGTAACTCTTTAGTTTTTTGCTAGACTATCTACAGTAAGTATTGACACTGTAGCGTAATTTGTTTACATTACTATCATTTTTTATAGATTATATGTGGCAAAGACAAGCCAAACCAGTCACTCGTCGCAAATCCTGTTTTGGAGATAATGGCCAAAACATGCTGGAATGTCAAAATATTGGAAATCTATTTTATTGCACTAAACTAATTTTTATATATCTATACATCATGCTATGCTGTTATTTTCCTCATTTTCCATGTTAAAACAACAATTTTTAATGATTTGGTGATGGTTTCTGACTAAGAAATGCCTAAAATCGTAAACTTTGAAGAAAAATTGAGTTTTCTGACGAGTGACTGGTTTGGCTTGTCCTTGCCACATACACATTTCAATAATTACACCATAGTATTATATTTACACCCCAGTGTCCTGTTTATCAAATAATACATCCTACTTGTTTACACATTAGTGTTCTCATCTATAGTTTGGTAAATATTATCATCATCATCACCACCAATGGCTTGATATTGAGTCTCCTCTTCTACTTTATATTCCAAGTAACCGTCTTCATCCAATTTGTGTCCTGGTGGATGATTTGCTCTTCTTCTTTGCAGTTCCTTTTTCAGTTTGTACTCCCTACAGCAACACAACATTACAATTGCTATGATGAATATGGATGCAATGTTCCCAGCAGCTAATATGTATTTGATGAAATTGTCTCCATGTGGAATGTCATCCATTGGTATGACATTGTTTTCCAATATATCTAATTTGGTAGAAATACTTAAATCTACCATTCCTTCTAATGTAATAATACAAGCAACATGTGTTCCATTTAGTTCTTTTGATACACTTTTCATCACAAGGAATTCTTGGTTGTCTATTGTGATGATGTCAAAATCAACCTCATTCATTAGATCATTGATGGCGGTTGATGCAATGTACCAATTGATGTTTATTGTTGGTGGATAGCCTGTTGGATCACACTTGAACATTACCATCTCATTCTCTGCTATGGCTTCTGGAGGATGTTTAGTGATGGAAGCTGTTAAAGGAACAATCTCACAAGATCTCTTGTGTCCATTGAACACTGCAGTACATTTAAACGTTGCAAAGTTGTCCTCTTTGAGATTCAATGACAGACTAAGATTGCCATCAATTGTTTCTGAGGTGGATTGTAAGATGTCATTTCTGAACCACTGCAAGGAGTCCCCAGGGAATGAAGAACATGTGATAGCATTTCCAACAAGTGTGTTGACATTTATGCAGAGAGGAAGGGGAAGTTGGGTAGAAGGAATAACAGTCAGAAGACTGCAAACTTCTTCATTAATAGAAATTGGATATAGATGACAGCAATATATTCCACTATATTCCAGTGACATGTTATGAATGTTTGTTATAATTAAAAATCCATTGCTCGTTCTTGAATCAGATAAATTAAATGATTCTATAGTTAATATTTTCCAGGCTCCATCTTTTAGTTTGTAAGAATCCATAAACAGTACACCATCATACTTAAAATAAGATGATAAATTGACAAAACAAGATATTGTCACGTTGAACCCTTCATAGACTGGATTATCTGGTGAAATCTCGAAAACATAGTCATCAACAGATAAAGAGATAGAAGAATATTCAGAGCAACTAGATGTGATAGACATAAGGATGACCAGACACCTCACATAACTTGTAATATTCATGGCTGGAAATATATCCAATATTCTGACAGTTGTCTTGCAGTCTTAATGTAAAGCAGAATGCAATTTTAAACAATAGTTTCCTTGTTGGAGACTGTGTAACACTGAATGTGTAAGAATAAGGATATATTATAAACTAATAGTTTAAACCTTGACTTTGCATATACTTTGTAGCTCAGTTTTTATTGAAGTTTCAAAAAGAAATTTGCAATACTTTCACTGCACTGGTATACATAAGCATACTGTTCATGTATTGAGAGTATACGCAAAGTAACTGCAGTTAGCCTGGTATTACCTACAGTGTGTGTGCCGAACCGTGAAGATCCTTTGGTCCCTGGTAAATGCCATTCGATGCTCTCCTTGTGTTTCAGCTGGAGGGCTAAACACGTTTAGTCACAAAAGTGCACCATCGTTCACACATGAGAGAGTAAGGGGATTTTATCCCAGTGTACTGCGCAATCCATCAACAGAAGGATCCCACTGCAAACAAGTCTTCAGAATTAATGGTTTATCCTTCGTGAGATCCACACTAAAAATATTCTTATAGTAACCAATTTTGTCATTTTGCATAAGTCATCTGAGATCATTTGAATATAGTCCGAAGTTTCACTTTTAGAACAATTTAAAAAAAATAATGTGGTACTTGCACAGAAAGAACATAATGTCTAAAGTTAATGTAAATATAATAATTTAAAAAACTAAAATCTTTTAAATGAGATCTAGTAAATATAAAATTCAGTAAAAATCTAAAATTAACATTTCAACCCAGACAACTTAATTCTAATTTTTTTCAAAATATCAACAACCTTGTTTAAGCTATGGGAACATGAAATGGGAACATGAAATTTATTTGCTGTTATTATTATACATAATAGAAGAATTTTATTACATTTTTTACTGAATTTTTACCACTTCGTGGGGCGAGGGTATTGCAATGAGTTGCGTCTTTCTGTGTGTCTGTTTGTCTGTGGTTGGGCTGAGATGGGTGTGGACTCACGGTTTTGAAGTAGGTAAAGTAAATACATCAAGCACAATGTTTTTTAGTTTTATTTTCTATAGTACCATACATCAAACATATTAATTAGATTTCTATGGTTGCCAAAAATAACTGATAAAAGATCATGAGAATTTGTTGGTGCTTCATTTTGACTATACTGTATATGGTGATGTGATGATGAATTTTACTATGTAAAAGTGTCATTTCTGGTCACCTAGAGGTGCTATTTCCTCACATGTTCTCAACATCAATGTTGGGGCTGAGGTGGATGTGGCCTCATGAATTTGAGGTAGGTCAAGTATCATCAAAGAAAGTGTTTCTTTAGTTTTATCTTCTATGGTACATCACTCATTTTAATTAGATCTCTGTTGTTACTGAAAATCCCTGATAAAATATCATGATAAATTTGCTGGCGCTTCAACTATATAATGGTAATGCGATGATGATGAATTTTACTATATAAAAGTGTCATTTCTGACCATCTAAAGACACTACTCATATTTTCTCACCTCAGCCCCAACCATGGTTGGGCTGAGGTGGCTGTGGACTCACAGCTTTAAAGTAGGTAAAGTAAATACATCAAAGACAATGTTTTTAAGTTTTTAATTTCTATGGTACATCACACATATTAATTAGGTCTCTGTGGTTGCCGAAAAAACTGAAAAAAGATCATGAACATTTTTTGGGGCTTCATTATGACTATACAGATTTAGAAGTGATTAAATATATGGACGATAAGACAATAATGGAAGAACTCCATCCGGGTGCCAGAAATGACAAAATGAAAGACTCATTTTCTATTATAAACGAGTGGTCAGCGATAAATCAGATGCGCCTAAATAAAAAGAAAACAAAAGAAATAGTCATCTCTACCAAACGAAAGAGGTTAGATGTGATACCTGTTCTCACGGATGATGGCAGTGTTATCGAAAAGTTGAGCTCTGTTAAGCTGCTAGGCATACACATAACTGAAAATCTGAAGTGGGATGTTCAAATTGACGATATGACTAAACGTAGTAACCAGCGCCTCTATTTTTTTAAACAACTTAGGAAATCTGGTTTAGATACCTTCGCACTTCTCCGTTTTTTCATGTCCTTTATACGTCCAGTGCTTGAATACGTGTGTCAGGTTTGGGGTAGAATTCGATCCAACTCGGCCACAAGTCAACTCGGTCACAGTCAACTCGGCCACAAGTCAACTCGGCCACAAGTCAATTCGGCCACAAGTTAACTCGGCCACAAGTCAACTCGGCCACAAAAAGTTTGGCTACAGTCAACTCGGCCACAAGTCAACTCGGCCACAAGTCATCTCGGCCACAAATCAACTCGGCCACAAGTCAACTCGGCCACAAGTCATTCACTGGTACTACATTGTACTAATTGTTATTATTATTGCTCTTATTATTGTTGTCATTGTTGTTATTATTATTGTTGTTTTTATTACCGTTAGTTTGCTGATATTATTATTATTACACATATATATAGTACATATA
>NW_022696538.1:294469-301337 GCF_011630105.1 Anneissia japonica
GAAATTTTTGTGGCCGAGTTGATTTGTGGCCGAGTTGACTTGTGGCCGAGTTGACTTGTGGCCGAGTTGACTTGTGGCCGAGTTGACTGTGGCCGAGTTGACTTGTGGCCGAGTTGACCTGCACCCTTGGGGTACAAGTATTTTCACCCATCAGTCGTCGCAACTCGAACATATCCAACGGAGAACTGTTGGAATTATGTGCCCTTCAATGTTAATGTCAAATAAAGAGGCGTGCGCTGCACTTTCCTTATCACCTTTGGAATTAAGACGTCAAATGCTCAGTATAAAATACTTTAATAAAGTCAAAAAACCGAAACATAACTGTGTGGAATAGGAATGTTTTATATTTGTTTTCATTTTTTTTTTGGCTATAATTTTTTTTTTTTTTTCGGTTTTTGCTGATGATTTATATGTAGCATTTTTCTGTCATTTCTATTATATTATATTATACTATATTATGAAAAAAAAAATCCTAAAAATATAAATTATACATCACATGAAAGCTTATTCTATAAGCTTTCTTTGTTTTTCGAAATATTTTTCTGTATAATTTACAGAAAGTTCCCAAAAATCCACCAGAACGACGTATACTCAAAAAACGCAAAAAACCTTGTTACACTGCAAAAGAATCCGGTATTCAAGAGTTTGCACTACAAAAGAATCCGGTATCCAGAGGGTTAATAAGTACAACTTGCGTTCTAAGAAGGCCTATGACCTCCCTAAAGTTAGATGCGAAAGGTCAAAACGATTTATTATTAACTGTGGTTTTTTCAATAATTGGTAGACTGAGCACATGCTGGTAATGCTTTCTTTCTAAACTTTAAAAAAAATTTTAATATGTATTTCTTAAATAATTGTAAATCTTATATTAATTTTTTTTATGAATTTATTTTATTTATGATTTTTACTATATAGTGTCATTTCCGGCCATCTACAGGTACTATTTCCACAAAATGTCACCCCACCTTTTAAAATACATCTGCACCCTTGCACGCACACCCTACCGCCAAATCCTGCATTCGCCCCAGCAATGTATTACTGTATATAATAGAAAGGTTCACACAAATCATCCCATTTACATTGTATTTTACTAATCTAAAAGTAATAGTTTGATTTTCTGATTTGAAAGTACTGTTCTACAAGTTCAGTATTTTTCTAATTTTCTATCTTTACGTAGTCCTGTATAACCACTTCTGTTCATCATTTTATTACTGTAAAATTACTAGACCAAAATCAATAGTAATGTTCCTACAGCTGTTTTTTTTTATGAATTCATAAATTTCTCAATAGCATATGAACTTCCATATCCACAAGCACATATATAAATGAGGCTTAGCTTTTCTTAAAAAAAAAACAATTACTTTTTTAACAACTAAAACCACCCAGAGGTGACGGAACTAGGGGGTGCTGTGTTATGGAGGGTAATGTGCGACCGGAAATGGTCTGCAGTCAGTTGGTTGTTACCTGCGCCAGTGATGTTAGAGTATATAGTACAGCAATATGAAATTATTATGTAGGCCTAATGAATGAATAAAGTTCGAAGTTAGTCGGGTAGTGAAATGATTATTTCACATTTTAAGTGCTCCCTAAATTCATAAGTGTAAGCTAAATTACGGTGATTAATTTAATTAGCGAAGATATGGAGACAATTATTACGAATCCCTCTTTCCAAGAGGGGATGCAAATGCTTTGTGAAAATGAGTATGCCGCGTTACTCATTTTCACAAAGAAATACACACAACTGGTTAGCTAACAATTATGTCAATGTTACATGAACACCTGGGAAGGAAGGTGCAATCACGTTGTTACCTACCAAACGTCTGTACTGTATGGGGGAGGGGCTCCTGATGTACTGTGTAGCCGGGGACGATGAGGCATAAGACTAGGCCTAGGCCTAACTAAAGACAGTGGAATTATATGTGATAGAAAGTACACTTTCGGAAGAAATAAATTAAAATAAGAAAAAAAATAACTAAGAATAATTCATTTGCAGAGGTACCTTATTTAGGTATTATACAATGCATCTAACAATGCAGCTCTTGTAGCCCTGGCTTGGGCAAGGCATCCATGTGCAAAGCAGTGGTGTTTGTTTATCCATGAAAAAAGCACGCCGGGAAAGTTTGCCTTACCAGGAAAAGGTGACGTATCTACCTTATGACGTATGCATGCTAACTAACGTGAGTGTGACGTCACCAAAAAATGAATATTTTTCTATCATAACCAAAATATTAATAACTAATAAGTTTCTGGGCGTAAATTCCCTTAATATGAATGAAGGGTTGCTCAATCTCCTTGCCATTCAAATTACAGCTCCTATTGACGTCTCAGTCGAGAAATACGGATAGCTGAAGTTTTTCTCGCAAATCTGACTACAAAACCATATCCAAATTTCACGTTCCACTTTTGGGCCTGAGTTGTGCTTCGCACTCGCCGCTGAGGGCGGCGTTCCGGGAACCCTGCGTCAAGTATATTTTATTGTATCACTCTATTTATTATTCATTATATTTTTTTTTTTACTTCAGCAAAAAAAAAAGATTCTTCATAGTATTTATAAGACAAACTATCGACAGTGTCCATAAAATTACACCTCAAAGATTCTTTATGTAAAACAGCATCCTCAAAACTTGACAAATAGTATAAATAATTAAAGGTTGGCAATATGCGGCCTGACTGCAACTTCTTGCTTCCCGCAAAAATTTTATTAAAAATCCTATGTGTTTGGCTCATTACCATCTTTCGTTTGAAAAACACTTCTTATTATGGCCCTATGCTGATTATCAGTCATACAAAAATAATAAAACTGAGCATAAAGATGTATATGAACTATAAACAGTGCATACAAGTTGTTGTATCTTCACTGAAAATGCAAACGCCCTCAGTATTAAATAAAAAATCCACTTCTATGCCCACCCCCAATTATGATGCTCATTAGTCACAAAGCATTAAACTACTAAAACTTGATGTGGAATTATTAACAACTAATAAATGGGTCAACTATCAAATTATAATTAATTAAAATTTTTTTTTTCTTGACAATGCTCTGTTAATAACTGAGAGTGCATAAATCTCAGTCAGGCTATTATCATGATACATTAGGGAATGAGGAATTATGGGGAGATTAACATATGATTACTGTCATAATTTTCAATCTGTTTCCTTATTAGTATGTGAGATCTAATTCTTCATAAAAAAAAGAATGAAAGAACAGAAGAGGCAGAAAAGTCAGAAGACTATACAGTAGAACAACTTTAAAACAAGAACAGAAGAAAGGCTAATAAAACTATATATTCCATCTATTCTACAATGTACAGTACTAAAAGGAATATTTTTACAAAAATTTTGTAGGACCTAAAATTCTTATATTGCTAAAATGACATGTGTTAAAAATACCTTTAAAATTGTTTTATTAAATGAAAGATCTACATAAAAAGGTTTTGTTACTTCAAAATTGCTCACTGGCCTTGGTATTATCATTCACAAAGGTTTTACTGTAAAAATCCTTATATTTACTACCAGACATTTAAGGTATACAAAGAATATAGGAACTTAATATAATTGATGAGGGCCTTGTTCAAATTTAGCTGAAAACTAAATACTTAATAAAATATACAAATTAAGCAATACAGTATTTTTTTTTCTTTATTTTTAAGCATTTACAATATTATAATTTAGCTGAAGTAAATCTTTTACTATTTGCTAGACCTTCTAAGTATTAAAAACTTATAGTGTCATACTTAAACCTTGGTATAATATCTATACATGTTGGTATAATATTTACACCATAGTGTTATATTTCAATAGAATTATATTTATACTGTACTTAATAATATACTGTACTGTCATAATTACACTTTAGTGTTAGTTACATCTAGGTGTCATATTTACACCATAGTGTCCTATTTACACTATTTTTGGTATTACATCCTAATAGTTTACAGATTAGTGTTCTCATTAATAGTTTGGTAAATATTATCATCATCACCACCAATGGCTTGATATTGGGTCTCCTCTTTTACTTTATATTCCAAGTAACCATCGTCATTCATCCTGTTTCCTGGTGGAAGATTTGCTCTTTTTCTTTGCAGTTCCTTTTTCAGTCTGTACTCCCTACAGCAACACAACATTACAATTGCTATGATGAATATGGATGCAATGTTCCCAGCAGTTAAAATGTATTTGATGAAACTGTCTCCATGTGGACTGTCATCCATTGGTATGACATTGTTTTCCAACACATCTAATTTGATAGAAATATTTAAATCTACCATTCCTTCCAATGTAATAATACAAGCAACATGTGTTCCATTTAGTTCTTTTGATACACATTTCATCACAAGGAATTCTTGGTTGTCTAATGTGATAATGTCAAAATCCACCTCTTTCATTAGATAATTGATGGCTGTTGATCCAATAAACCAACTGATGTTTATTGTTGGTGGATAGCCTGTTGGATCACACTTGAACAATACCATCTCATTCTCTGCTATGGCTTCTGGAGGATGTTTTGTGATGGAAGCTGTTAAAGGAACAATCTCACAAGATCTTTTGCGTCCACTGAACACTGCAGTACATTTAAACATTGCAAAGTTGTCCTCTTGCAGATTTAGTGCCAGACTAAGATTACCATCAATTATGTCTGATGTGGATTGTAAGATGTCATTTCTGTACCACTGCAAGGAGTCCTCAGGAAATGAAGAACATGTGATTGCATACCCAACAAGTGTGTTAACATATATGCAAGTAGGAAGAGGCAATTGGGTAGAAGGAATAACAGTCAGTAAAATGCATTCATCTGAATTAAATAAAAACCCACAGCAATAAATTCCCTTGTGTTTCACTGACACATTATGAATGTAATTTGTTTCAATTAAAAATCCATCGCTAGTTCTTGAATCTGATAAATTCAATGAGTGTTCAAATTTCTTTCCCCAGTATCCATATTCTAATGTGTAAAAATATGTTAATAAGCCATAATAATAATAAGAGTCATAAATCGATGAATTGGTTATACAAGTTACTGTCACGTTGAACCCTTCATAGACTGGATTTCTTGGTGAAATTTCCAAATCAAAATAAGAAGAAGATTCAGAGCAACTAGATGTGATGGACATAAGGATGACCAGACACTTAACATAACTCATAATAATCATTGCTGGAATATCCAATATTCAGTAAGTTTTCTTGCACTTTTAATGTGAAGCATCAACGCAAGAGTGAATACATAAGCATAAGCATTATTATTATAAACTATTAGTTTAAAAGTTGACTTTGTAGCTCAGTTTTTATATGAGTTTCTATAGCACTTAATACAACAATGGCTCTATTCTACTGGTCGTTCTTTGTTAAACCACGCCCACCTGCGCAGTGGTAAAATCCTACTTAACAAAGACAACCAGTCAAATAGAAAACTTGTAAACTCGACAAAACAAAATGGCTGCAGAGTTACGTGATACACGCTGGGTAACCAAGATTGCTTGAGCTTGTGGCAGTATGGTTTTTCAGAAAAAAATGTTTTCAGAAAGTTTTTGAATTCTGTTAGCCTACAATTATTTTTTGACTTCATGTGGGTAAATATTATAATTTTTATTTTCTGAAATTGAATCTAAAATTATATTAACACAAATGTTGTTTTTAAACTGACCAATAGGCCCTGTTTGTTTTGGTCACATAAAAAACTTAACGCTGATTAACGCACTCTGTTTACGTTATATTTCATTGTCAACAAAGTCTATTTTACGAACCAGTCGAATGAAAATAATACTCAATGAAAATTCGTAGTCAACGGAATGAACCAGTCGAATAAGCCCAATGATTCAAAAAGAAATCTGAAATTCTAATTATGCACATTACAATTGTGCTTTGTAATATAATTGTTGTGATCTGCATAAAAGTAACAATGTATTCTGCAAATGTATTACTGTACATACAAAATAATCATCCCATTAACACAGCGCTGCATTAACATTTTATTTTGCTAAACCAAGAGTACGACTTATGATTCTCTGATTTCAAAGAACTGTAATCAAAGAAAGAAAAAATGTATGCAGTTGAGTATTTTTTAAACTGTTAAGATTTCTGTATAATAATAATAATAATAATAATAATAATAATAATAATAATAACAATAATAATAATAATAATAATAATAATAATAATAATAACAATAATAATAATAAACATCAGTACATACATCAGTATTTGTGATGAAAGAGTGATTAAGTCTACCCGAAAAATCTGCACCAGATCCAGCAATAATAAAACAGAGAATGATTATAAAATAAGAAGGGAAATTGGAAAAAAGGAGCAATGGAGATAGAAGGTTATGCACGGGCAATTTATGCGACAGACGGAAAAGGTGAGAGGGAATGATGGTTAAAGAAAGGAAACATAAAAAGGGAGACTGAGAGCCTTTATCAGGGGCGGATACAGGACTTAGCATAAAGTGGGGGAGGGGGGGCGCCAAAGTAAAGATGGACGACCAGCCAAGATACGAAGCACCGAGGGCATGGGCAGATGCAGCCTGCCAGAAAAAAAGGGGGGATGTAATCTGCGAGCGAAGCGAGCAGCCTTAGGCTGGAGCCAGGGGGCCTCCCGGGGCCCCCAGCGGGGTGCAGGGGCAGAGCCCCTGGTGGGGATCCAAGGGGAAGAAGCCCCCTTGAAGCCCAGCACATTTGAGGAATATGAGGTTGTATTGAGTCGATTTTGACTATCTAGCATGGTAGTTTTCAGTAACAAATAAATTAAAAAAATGGTGTATGTCTTTTAAAAGAAATTTTAATATACAGGGTACCTGCAAAATGCAACTATGACATGTGTCATTAAATTAGTAATAATTCATCTACTCACAACATAATCTTTGACAACATAC
>NW_022696538.1:301357-321973 GCF_011630105.1 Anneissia japonica
ACCATTTCAAAAGAGAAATTTCACTTCTAGAAAACATGATGAAGTTTCTCAGCAACATTGAACATAAAAATCACAAAATCAGCAAAAAGGAAAACTAATATCCAAAAACCGTTAAAAAGTCGTCAAACAACAAAATCCGCTACTGTATATTAACACTGAATAAATTACAAGTGTTCTATTTCTCACCAAGTGGATTTATGAATAGCACTCTCCTAGGGTGTCTTTGGTAGGAAAAGAAGATTTAAACACTGTGGGTGTAATTTTTTCTTTGCAAAAAAATAGAGGGGGGGGGGGCATGTAAAATTAAGCATTTTCATCATGGTTTTATTTATTACAAACATATTCTTTCACCATCAATACACATTGATCCCCTTCTTTTAGGTTAAAACGATCTATCTTAAATTTTTCTTTCTTGAGTTTGGGACTATTATGTGTTTAAATAACTTAAAAGGATAACCCTGAAAAACCCTAGTAAATGCGCGCGAAGCGCGGAAAAAGTCTTTGTTTTTAATTCTAATTTCGTCGGAATTGATCCCAAATCCCTAAAATGTGCAATTTTTAGAGGAAATTGGCGTACTCTGACAAGAAATGCGCGTAAAACGTGCGAAATTTGAGGATTTTAGGCACTTTCAGAGGATGAAAAGGGCATTTATCAAGGGTGGGAAAAGATTTTCCAAAGATGGATATTTTCCCCTTGTCCCCGGAGGTACTGTACTTGAAAACAATAAGGAAGCAAAACTTACACGTCAAAAGTGTCAAATGTTCTCTACACAAAAACTGGACTTTATTAAAAGAGTAAGTCTACTGCAGGGGTGTTGTCAATGGAGATATGCACACATATCAGTGTACTGTCGTCACTGTGCATGGGGTTGTCTGACAGCACATACCTGCTGACCTCGATAGAGAGTGATTAATTGCACAAAGGTTTCCATGCTGGTGCATCTGCGCTAAAACTGTTTTTGTAGCTATGCATTGCGCGATATAAATCAACCTGTCAATGGAACCGTGTATCCATTCAATTATCTCAAAAAAAAAACAAAAAAAAAATTTTTTTTTTTTTTTTTTGTGATATAAAGGGGGGGGGGCATCACCCCCCCTAAATCCGCCCATGTTTACTTACCTTAAGAAAGCTAGAGTATACAAACTCCAAGAAGAAAGTAAATGTTGAATGTGTAGGCAGGTATCAACCAAATTGTAAGCAAATGCCCAAAATAAGCACAAAAATAATATAAAAGAAGGCATGGTCGGAAAGAAAATTCATTTGGAAGTTTGTACCCGAGCCAGTGCTAGAGAATGATGAATGTAAAGTATTATGGGACTTTACAATACAAACTGATCATGTAATAGAGATAAGAAGACCAAATATGATTGTAGTTGAAAAGAAAAGTAAACGTTGCCAAATCATAGATTTTGCAATACCGTACGGTAGACGCATCGAAGGGAAAGAAATGGAGAAAGTGATTAAGTATCAGGACTTAGCAAGAGAACTGTGGAAATTATGGAAAAATAAAACAGTGGTCATTCCTGTTGTAAATGGGGCATTTGGAATAGTTCCAAAGAATTTAAAGATAAGACTGGAACAAATTGGTATAAAGACCAGAATAGATGGACTTCAGAAAAGTGTGATTCTGAACACGGCAACGATCTTCAGGAAGGTCCTAGAAGTTTGAGGAGACTTGTTGTCACCAAGCTTCAGGAATAATGTAATTCCATTGGATATTGATCCAATGTGCGATACCAATGATATAATAATAATAGAAGTCTATTCAGTGCATTCCGCAAAAAAGCCTCAATGCACTTTACAATACAGCAAAGAACAACAAGTAGTAAATAAATTGGACTTGAACTACTATAACCACTTTTGTGCGTTAATATTATTAATATAATATCATTAAATTACTAAAAAATATAGTGTAGAGAAATTTAGAGCACTACATTGAATTTAGGATTTGGGAAAATTTACTACCATTGGATAGAGGGAGTTCCTATGACTCTTAAATAAAATTTTGCATTTTCAAAAGCCCTTTTTTAGAATTCTTATTTCTGGTTTTAACTCTGGTTCAACTTTACTTTCAGTACGAACTATGTACCATCGCGAAACGTGCAACTAAATCTGATGAAATTTGACCCCAAAATTCATTTAAGTGTGCAAAAGAATCATTTCTGAGTTGGTGATATATTTTGAAAAGTGTGGCAAAGTGTGAAATAATCTGGACCGAAGGTCAAAGCCAAATGGTCCCTCTTTTGTATCATGGCAACCACTGACTGTGAGCTTTATCTTTGTCAACTTGCTCAAAACAAGTTTTATTTGGTCTAATTGTAAATTATTTATTAAAAATGAACAAAAATGCACTTTCTTATCTCTGAAACACATCACAAGGCATATGTCTATCTCTATACATACTGGTAGCAGAGACTTGTGTTAATATTGATTATTTTTAAAATGTACTTTCACTGATGCATTGGTATATAAACAGACTGTTCATATATTGAGATTATACGCAAAGTAACCGCAGCTAACCTGGTATTACCTACAGTGCGTGCGCTGAGCCGTGAAGATCCTTTGGTCCCTGGTTAATTCCATTCGATGCTCTTTTTGTGTTTCAGCTAGAGGGCTGAAAAAGTTACGATAGTGCTCCATCATTCATATGAGACGTTTACTCCGTTGGTCATTTGTGTAATATGGTCATGTGCATGTTAAAGAAAGCATTAAACTCTTTAGAAAAGAAAGGGGATATTATCCTAGTGTACTACGCAATTCAAAAACAGAAGGACACATTGCAAACAAGTGGCTTATCCTTCGTGAGATCCACACTAAAATTATTCCTATAGTAACCTATCTTGTCATTTCGCATAAGTTATCTCTGATATCATTTGAATATAGTATGAAGTTTCACTTTTACAACAATTTAAAATAAAATAACCTTATATGCAGGTTATGTGGTACTTGCACAGTAAGTACATAATGTCTAAAGATAATTTAAATGTAAAAATAAAAAAGTAAATAAAATCATTTAAATGTGATTTAATAAAATAACATTTCAAGCCAGACAACTTAATTCTAATTTTTTCAAAATATCAACAACTTTGTTTAATCTAAATGGGAACATATCATTATATATGAAAGGTGCAACATTACACTTACAAATATATTTGCTGTCATTATTATACATTTTAGCAGAATTTTATTACATTTTTCACTGAATTTTTAAATTGTGAATGTGAATTATATCCATGATCTAAATTACACAATGGAAGGAAAATTCCAAGATTAAGATGGACTGATTTATGGGTTCTTAAAGAAACGCTGATATTTAAAAAAGGTGTAATGACATAATATTTTCACTGATATCAAATGTTGTTTTAAATATAAGTCCTACCTTCCGTATGGAATTGTCTGCAAACAGCAGTTCCCGAAGTGACTGGCTTTTCCAGTATGAAGGATCAGGTAAAACTGTCAGTCGGTTACCACTTAAATCTATGCTTTTCACCCTGCATACAACAGTTAAATTTTTTATTAATATCATAGTACTAGCTGTTAAACAGACTGTCCTTTAGACAGAATTTGAGGCAGAGAAAATATTTTAATAACATACTAAACTGATATTGAAAATACTATTTTATGTTTACTAATAACCATCAGTAACATAATTATGCCTATCATCATCATCGTCCCCATCATGGTATGGATTGGATTGCATTTATTCGGTGTAAACACCAAGGATAGCCCACGAAAGTCTAGCAGAAGACTTATTTCCAGTAGGGTCCTTCTGGTGGTGATTGGACAGTACACCGGGAGACAATCCCCTACTCTTTTCCGAAGAGTGTACTGTGTTCTTTAACGTGCACATGGCCATAAATGCACACGGGACCAACGGCTTAAACGTCTCATCCGAAAGACGGTGCGCTATGTAACTTGTATTTCAGCCCTCTAGCTGAAACACAAGGAGAGGCAGCGATGGGATTTGAACCGGGGACCTAGAGATCTCCATGGTTCAGCGCACACAGTGGCTGCCACCAGATTAGCCGACTGAGCTAAGCTGCTCTCCCTGTCATCGTCCCCATCCCCATCCCCAACATTATCATTATCCCCTCCATCATCAACATCATCTTCAACACCATCCCATTATCATCGTCTTAATATCAAAATCACTCTTTGTAGCAAGATTATCCACTGATATCACCATCTTTTGGAGTAACAACTGAGGTGCTGCACAAAGGAAGCTTGGGTAAAGGGGCCAAAATGAGATTGGATAAGATTTATATAGGGCTTCCAAATTTTCAAGATAATGATGAAAGGCCTTTTTTTTTTATCAATTAACAATCACATGTCTAGAACACAGAAGCAGCAAATCTCTTTTCAATCATCACTTTTTAAGGATGTGAAAAACATGTACAAAGGAGATGGGCATTAAAAATACATGACATAGAGAGGAAGCAAGTGTCATATTAGAAAAAAATTAATTAACAGTCATTATAATAATCATCTGATTATCTTCAATGCCAGAAAATTAATAATAATAGAGAATTGGAATAATTCAACATTAAAATCAATGTTTAAATAAATTACCATGGCAACTTCAGCAGGAACCTTGGAATGTATGGATGCTCGTTGATGGCAAGATTGTTTTTAGAAAGCTTTACAGTTGTAAGTTGGGTCATGTGACTACCAAGGTCATCAGGAAGAGAAGCTAGAAGATATAAAAATATCAACAACTTAGGATCATTATAAATGATACAGAACAAAAATATCATAAAACATTTACTCTTTTTATCCCGGGCTACAGAGTAATAGCTAGATGGATGAAAAATATGATTTCCTAAAACCCACTGCCTCTTGGAAGAAACATTTATTGTACTATCATTCCGATGTGAAGTCGCTTATTTAAAACACAGTATTAGTATATATGAAAAAGAATATGGTACAGTATTATTTAACACTAACTCAATTTACTAATTTAATGATAAATAATAACTATAAATAAATTTGAATAAAAATGAGACAAATGAAGCAGAAGAGGTCATCTAAAAATGGCCAGGACTGTGCTAACCAGGTCACTCAGGAAAGCAGACAACAGTATAAGTCATTAGTTACTGACTCAATGACCCTAACTAGGGCTAGGTTGTAAACAGAATAATGAATTAATAACATTCCAATACTTACAGAGCTGATTATTCGAAGCATGTAATGTTTCCAGCTTTGACATGTTAAGCAGGAACTTATGAGGTATATCAACCAAGGCATTATCACATAATTTAAGTGTCCTGAGATGCAGTAGTTGCAATGGAATGTTTTCAAGTTTTTCCAAATTATTGCTACAAGATACAAAAACACATGTGCAAGATGACCAAGAGAGATTAGTGTGGCTACTCTCTATAAAGCTTTAAGGCTATATTTCCTCAGCACTTTTAATTTCTCAGATAACTTCTTTGATAAATTATCTTAAAATTCCCTTATCTCATCATGCAAAATTATTGAAAACAATGAAATGCGTTCAACATCTAAACATCCATTTTGTTGACCTAGCAGGTGACCCTTATTTTGCATGAGGTGGAAAGGCCTAGGCCAAGAACAAAATCGTTTTGGTACTATTTCACTCTGGGAAATTTACTGTCACAATGGTGTTTCATTGTACTTCTATTACTTAGGGATTGAAAAGAAGATGAAAAAAAATGCTAGCTTTGTTTAGTGTGCTTTACAGTACAATAAACGATAGGTAGGAAAAGACTTAGGCCCAGCCAGGCACCGTTGCCAGTAGCCGTTTCAGGATTTTTTCTATATTTATAAAGATTTTTACATTGTTGTTTTGTGAGATCTTAGCAAAAATATCCAAGGGGCGGAGCTCTGCAGAAAGGGCCATTGGAACTCAGTCATGCATGTTTATTCCCACGACAACACAGTCGTGCGATGCGATGAGACTGATGCCTAATAAAGTACAGTTTAACAGTCAGCGAATACATCTGAGATTTAAAAGTGGTAAGTCTTCTGGAAATCATACCCCCAAAACTTGTCTACAATTAACACTTGTATTTATGTCTTGGTTGTTTGGAGTGAGGTGATAGTCTATCTATATAATAATAAACATTTTTAATGCTAGATGTTGCACTTTTCAATAACTTTCTTCTCCCCCATGTCCTCTGCAGCCGGTAAACTTCCATCTGTCCATGACAGTACCTCCTTGATTGATGATCCCTGAACTTCACCAGCAAGATAGAAATATATAGTACCATTTTGGCTTAGCAACTACTTTGTTATTTCCAAAAATTGTAATGATAAACACATCAACACCTCCTTGCTTTGCTGATCAAGGAATCATGGAATATTTATTGTTGAAATAGTTTCATCTGATTTGAATATTATATTGTTTAAGTATAATTTATTGTGGTTTAGGTAAAACGAATTAGATTACAACATTTATTGCTGACAAAACAACATGATAGAGTCAAAATTTGGATCCAGGTGCTTAAACAATGGGTTAAATATACACATAGATAAACATATATTTAGTGTTGCATTACAGACATTAAACTTATAATATATAAAAGAAACAAAAACAAGAGGAGTAATGTATTAATATGGATAAAACAATTTAGGAATACCTGAAAAAGTTTATTTATTATTGGGAGAAGGATATTGCAAACTGACATATTGAATATATTACATTCAAAATTCTACTGACGTATGCTTCTCACTGCATTTTCCCATTTGCTGTTAGCATTTACTTCTCATGTCAGTGTCCCATTTTCTTATTTAGTTTTTTCAACTTTATTTTAAGAGAGTAACCCTTCAAGCTGAACCAGAAATCCAGTTTATATCAAGGGATACCCTCTTTTAAAAATGACAACAAAAATAAAACTATAATTAATCTCCAGCACTATATAGTTAGGCCTATAATAATAATATTTATACAAATTTAAACTTTTCAAAGATAAAATATGTTAGAAGATAAAATAAACATTCAAATTTCTTTCACCAACATTTTGATTAGCTTCTTTCTTTTTCCAAATTTTTTCCTTTTGACTTTGAATTACCTTTTTATTGTTCTGCTTTTCATTTTTCTCTAATTTTCAGGAAAGCACACAGAGGCTTTAGCAGTATGTGCTATACAAGCACTAATAATAATAACAATAAAAATAATAATAATAATAATAATAATAATAATAATAATAATAATAATTTATATTAGCATTTAATTTTACAATGAGGTGGAACACACAATTTAAAATTATATCAATATTATTTCAATTCTCCAGAATTATTAGTTATTGTCACTGGCTTAATATCAAAATCAGCCACTTACCAGGATATGTTGAGGATTTGTAGAGCAGGGACATAGTTACGCAACCACTTTGGGAACACCTGGATGTTATTATTGGACAGGTTCAGCTCATGCAACGAGAAACAGGAATCACCAGGTTGCTTAGATACATCACTAATCTGGAATACAACAGGTAGGTTGAAAAGTTAATATATACCAAGGACTTTTAACTGTACCAGGATAGGAAGATCGCTGATTTTAAATGTATTGCAGAACTCATTCTATGGTTGGTGCACTATTGTAATGCTAATTAGTACAGTACTTAGGAAAGTTCTGCACAGAAGTATTGAGAAAATCAGGATGGGCTAAATCGTATCAGTCCTGTCTTAAAATAATAGCATACTAGTATCTGCGAACAATATACAGTATATGGCAAAGAGAAGCCAAACTAGTCACCTGTCGCAAATCCTGTTTTGGAGATAATGGCCAAAACATGCTCAAATGTGAAAATTTTGGAAATCTATTTTATTGCACTAAACTAACCTTTATGTATCTACAAATCATGCTATGCTGTTATTTTCCCCATTTTCAATGTTAAAACAAAAATTTTTAACAATTTGGTAATGGTTTTAGCCTAAGAAATGCCCAAAATCATAATCTTTGAAGGCTGATTACTCAAATATTGATTTTAAAACAGCTGTATGTTTGAACTCCTATATTAAACTTCATAACAAAATGTCAGATTTAAGTAGAGGACAAGTAAACCTGTCCACCTTTGCCTTCTGCTTTCCGCTAAGTTTTCTTCTGTAGGTCTTTCAAATTTTCTACTTGCCAGCCTGGCCCTAAAACTTTGTCAAAATCATTGAAATCAATGAATACTGAATGCTGCAAATTAGCCATAATTTTAAAAAAGAAGTTAACACAATGGACTGATTTGTTGAATGTTTATCTCTTTCCAGTTCAATGAAGTTCAACTGTTACCACAACTGAACTCAAAGAAATTTCTGAGCATGTGCAAATTAAGTGCAATTTGCTTCATTAGTTTCATTAGCATAATAATAATAATAATTCTGGATTTATATAGCGCCTCCCGTTGACACAACCTCGAAGCCCTTCAACATTAGTGCACCAACCACAGAACCACTCTACAGTGCGGGATCAGCGAGCTTCTTACTGGTACAGTTAAATGTCTTTGATTATATCATTGTGCAAAGTGCAGTAAAGAATGTGTCATATGTAATTGTACTTTTTATTTTAAATATTTATAGCATAAAAACATCATTCCACAATATCATGCAATATTCCAAACATACATATACACATATGAGGCATGTTGTGGCAAAATGGCTAAGTTGTAGCAAAAACTGAATTTCAAGTTATTGGTATTTTCAGATACCTGAGTATGTGATATTTAAAATGAGGAATCAATCATTGAAATTGGACAATTCAGGCCTAAGTTATTGTAATGTGAAAGTACAGCACTCTTAGAATCAAGATTAACATGATTTTGAGTAATTGCCTTCCAAAGTTATTTGTGAATACATTGTTTAATAGAATTAACTATCAAAATAACGTTAAATAAACGATTTGTTTACCACTTCCAGCACTAATACTTTGGTAAATGATTAATAAGACATTAAACTGTTGATCTAAAGTGAAAAACAAATTTTGATTTTAAAGCATTTTTTTGAGCTCCCATATTTTATAGCTCATATACTCAATGCTGACAACTTAACCATTTCGCCACGACATGCCTCATATTACAACAAAAATTACAACATTTTGAATTATACATTTAGTACAGTAAGTGTAAACAAAATTGATTTGAAATGGATGATGTACCTTGTTGTGGGACACGTCTAGGCTTTCCAGTTTGCTGCTGGACGTGAACATATGTGTCGGAAAATCCTTCAGCTTATTGTTACGCAAGTCAAGGTGTTTTAAATTAGATAAGTACTGCAATAGGACAGAAGAAAAATTATTATTCCTTGCATTTATTTTGATATAAATCCACAATGTATTAATGCAAAACTATAGTAGACTGCTTCTTCAAGCATACTTTTACCTCATCTGGGCCTACCTTAAATTCATTTATTCAAATTATTCATTTAACCATCCATAAAAATTCCTCCACACTTGCTGCCGCACAAATACAGCAATGTATTAATGCCTTTACTCGTTAGTGGGAGAATTTACCAGTCCACATTAAGGATGAGTTTGTGGTTAGCCTTTTATCAATTATTCATGTAATTTGTTATCTTTTTATAATATTTATAAGATTTGCCCTTCAAGTGAATTTAATTTTTTTGCTATATTTTTAAAGTGTTTTTTTTTTATGGTAATTTTTATAATTTCTATGAATTTACTGTACAGCAACTAAATGTTAATGCATTTTATAACTGAATTTCTTCAAATTAATTTGTTTAAAGCATATTTTATAGTAATTTATTATATAAATTTTATGTGCACATAGATATTTGTATTTTATTTTTTTGGATGGGTGTTGGAGAGCCACAAAGAAAGTAATTAATGTTGCTACTGACAATCTGGTCCACCTCCTGAAAATGCTTTTAATTTTTGTACTTCTTGTTTTTGTATGTGATAAAATAAATTAAATGAAATCAACATCATTACAAGGCAAAAAATAATATACAGTTGAACTTGCCTAAGACGAATCCAAAATGCAATTAAAAAATTGTTCGACTTAGATAAAATTTGACTTACAGATTGTTTATTAATGGAAACACAACAATTTGGCATGTAAAATAAGTTTGACTAAGAAATTATTCGAGTTAGGCAAAGCTTAACTGCACTAGAGACACATACTGGTGACAGTTTTGATGGAAAGACAGACAGCAAGTTGTTGCTAAGATCCAGCTTTTGTAGGCAAATGAAGCACCTTAGGAGATGAATATCAGCTTGGAGCAATGGTTCCAAACTCGGGATCCTATTGGACGACAGGTCTAAAAAATGTATTCGGCACTGGATTACCTCATGTTTCTCAGTGGCAGATGTACAAGCCGAGTGAGAACGGCGTTTCTTCACTTCTACAGAAAAAAACATACTCATGTAGATGAAGAGCTGAATAAAGCTAAAAACAATATAGTCACAGCGGTTGTAATGCATTAAAAATAATGATACTAATAACAACAATATATGCTATAGCGGTCTATTAACTCATAGCGCTGACATATTTCAGATGAAGTAATGTATATCTAATACCCCATTCAGACTAGCATCGCATTGCGATCGGTTGTAACAATTGCGACACCCAATCGCACCCAATCACAAAGTAAAATCGTGTGTGAAAGCTCACCAATAGGAGTCGATATGTAATCGATATTGCAATTGTTACCCGTTGCGATTGGGTGCTACAATCTTTATTACTCCCGATTACCAAGGAATCTGATCGCAACGAATCACAACTAATTCCACAGGTGTTTGGCTGAGGTCAGGCAACATAGGCCTAGACACTGGATGCCTAGGCCCTAGAATGTAAAGTTTGTTTGTGTTGGTCTAAATGCGTTCGTTGATTGCGATCGGGAGTAATCAGTTTTGGATTACCACCGATTACATAGCAACCGATCGCAAGAGAGTGTGATAACAAATTTAATTTGAAAGC
The DNA here is from genome assembly GCF_011630105.1 of Anneissia japonica. Classification (NCBI taxonomy): domain Eukaryota; kingdom Metazoa; phylum Echinodermata; class Crinoidea; order Comatulida; family Comatulidae; genus Anneissia; species Anneissia japonica. The sequence goes on from NW_022696538.1 coordinate 312,239, forward strand.
AACAAACCTGAAGGAAGAGGTGTACTGGTTGTTGGAATTTCCCCACAGGATTCTAAAATGATATCTGGAATTGCTTGGTTAGTACCATCCATGCTATCTTCTGAGAAATCGGTTTGAGAAATTGATATTGAGGTAAATGACATACATTATTAAACAACTCACAAGAATATTTTCATACCATTTTTTAAACTAAACTATAGTTTTGAATGCTAGTCAAGGAAAATTGGGACCCCTGTTATCGTCCTTATCGGTGCAATATAAACATGAACATTTTCTTTTTATCGTGTGTGGTGTAGACCAAAGATATGTCACACAGCGAAACATAATCACTTTTCTAAGTGGCATATCCTTTCACAAAACAATAACACAAGAAGCCCTCATACATTAAGTCTTACTATAAGGCTTAGAGAGTGTTGAGAGTTTAGGTCGTGAAAATAAATCTTGTACCATGACAGGAATTGAACCAAGAACATTATCATCATACGGTGTGTCAGCGTTACCATCTGCTTTATCAATAACTACAATCATCCTTACCGTGCATATGTGATAGAGGCTCCTGGTTACTGTTGGCAAACAATGATCGTTTGTCCTGTATTGATAATGTTCGTTGACGGTTCCTTGGAATTGGTGGCGATGGCGTGGATGACGAAGTGTCACCTTTTGAGGGCGTGCTAATCCTTGATGCACCTGATGTGGAGCTTAGTGTGTGCAAAATATCAGGAGCTTAGGAATAACAAAAAGTAATAATAATAATAATAATAATAATAATAATAACAACAATAATAATGATAATAACAATAACAATAATAATAATAATAATAGCTTTATTTCATAAAGTGCAAACAATATCCATTTAAAATGTTCACAGGCAATGAATATAAATTTACAAAAAAAAAATCTGTATAAGTACCCAAATTTGTACGTTTTATTCATCTTTAATTACACACTTCAATAGAAATAAAAGCATTTACTGCAGCAAGAGACAATCAACAATAGACGATAACTCAATTTACCACATTCCAAAAATTAAAAAAGTATAGCAAAGAGGACTCAAGCCCCTTCCTTCCTTTTCCTTGCTAAAAAACCTATTTTGCCTTGCCAAAAAACCTATTTTTTATTCATTAAAACAGGGTTTACAGTGAAATGAATGTTATAAAATAGTAAAAGAATCATTTAGTTGTAGGAGTTTAAACGCACAGCTGTTTAAAAAAACAGTATTTTGAGAAATAAGCCTTAAATTGTGGCCATTTCTCAGTCAGAGATCATCACCAAAATGTTGTTTTAACATCAAAAATGTGGAAAATTACAACAGAGCATGATGTATAAATATATGAAGTTTAGATTAGTGCAATAAAGTAAATTTTGAAAATGTTGACATACCAACATGTTTTGGCCATTATCTCTGAAACACGATTTGCGATGAGTGACTGGTTTGGCTTGTTTTTGCCACAAACAATTTTCAATTATAAATGCATGCAACATTTCAATGTGGCAAAGACAAGATAAAACCAATCACTGCAAATCATGTTTCTGAGATAAGACTGGAATGTCAACATTTTCAAAATCTATTTTATTGTACTAAACTAACTCTTATGTTGTATAAATGTTGTTATTTTCCCCATTCTAATGTTAAAACAAGATTTTTTAATTATTTGGTGATGTCTCTGCCTGAGAATTTCCCAAAATTGTAAACTTTGAAAACTGATTCCTCAAATAATGTTATTTAAACAGCTTATGTTTAAACCTCTGTAACGTCAGAATTAAATGATTCTTTCACCATTTTAAAACTTTCATCTTTTACTTGTATTAATAACTAAATAACTGGTGACATGTTTGGCGGTTTGTCTTTGCCACAATTACTGTGCGGTTGGCGCATCGGTTGTGGCTTGGACTCCCATCCTCGAGGTTGGGGGTTCGAAACTCTCGCTGTGCAATTTGCTTGTGTCCTTGGCCAAGGCGCTTTATCTACAACGGTTGCCTCTCTCCACCCAGGAGTACAAGTGGGTACCTGGTAGGTTCGAACACAACTGCGCTGATTACTAGCTGCAATATTATGGAATTCTCCCCAGGGAGCTGAGTATGTGTTCCATATGTGTTTGATCCAATGACCAGGGTAGTAATGTAACTGGTACTGGTATTGGATATTTATATTGCGCCTTTCCCTTGCAGTTATGAAGCGCAAGCCAAGCCTCAATAATTGTGAAGAGCTTAGAGGCATTGTGCATGAAGCGCTATATAAGAGCGACATATTATTACTTACATGTTCCACTAGCATAATTTTCAAATAACCTAGGATCATGAGGATTGACTGGTAAACAACGGATGCTGGACTTGGATGTATGGTAAATACTTAGGAAGGAATTGTCACATATTGCTGAAACTGACAGAGATGGCCGCAGAACACTCTCATCTATGGAAGGCTTACGCATTCTGCTTCTTACTGGAGCTGGCAAGATAAGTATACCAATGTGTTACATATCAAACATCTATAGCAAACCAAAAACAAATGTTGCTTTTTCGAATTCCTGACTACTCACTGTATAGGAATCAATAGGGTGCTTGTGATTTGCATGACAACATGACATTAGAACGGATTCACTCATGCGTGAACATCCTAACATCCTCTACACAACATAGATTTGGACAAATGGCGTCCTAGAATCCACTTGACAACGTTCTTGTATGTGCAAATGACTTCTTAGTGATGTAATGTGTTTGTGAAATGTACATAAATATTAATATTTCAAAGCACAATTTCCTTTTACTCTTGGTCACTGAAATCATAAGCAGCCAATGGAAATGTGTAGCTTCTACCTCCACTCTCTCTAGGAAGTCTTTCTAGTCCTGCACAGGTTCATTCAGTGCAAACACCCTGTATTCCTCTAGGCAAGATTTAAGGTCACAGAGTGACAGTTCATGCATTTGAACTTTAAACCTATTTGAAAGCCTAAAACCTTATACTTATAACTTTGCCACAGGTTTTTATGTATTTAACTTGTAATATCATGAGTGAGCAGCTTACTCAGTCAGCTAAACTTGTGGCAGCTACTGTTAAAATCCCATCACTGCTTTCCTTACGTTTTTAAATGTAAATTACAGTGTGGAAAAGGGGGAGGGGGAGAAGGACAATCTTTTGCATTAGACCTTTACCCTTTGGTTCTGTGTGACAAATGGCCTATTTTCACAATGAGCAGGGAAATGTTTCCTGGTGTACTTTCAATTCACTCCCCAACAGACTAACGGTAAAAAAGTACACAGACTTTGATGGGAAGTCCTTTGGTGTATTTTACAGTGAGAAATCTCAAAATAAGCAAAACTTGTAATATTTACTTGGATTGTATAAACAATCAGTCGTTGATGCTCTTCTCATCCGCCCGCCTGAATAATTAGATTGTGGTGACCATAGATCATCCTGCAGTACAGAATCTACAGAAATAAATAAGTTAAACACAAATAAAAAATAGTAGTTACATCAAGTGTTTAATTTTGTCTTTTTGTTATTTAATGGATTTCATCCCAAAAATAGGATAAATAAAGAAATGTAAAAGTAAATAAAGATCCCAAACAAATAGTGCCTAATAGTCCTTACCTTCTCCAGAGCTAAACCCAAATGAAGATCTTCTGCTGTTTACATCAGAGCAGTTAGTCGAATTTAAAGCACTTAACGTTGACCCTATCAATCCCCTAGGCCTGACTTTAGAGCGTGACTTTCCATCAATTCCTGTTAGAACACTCTTCCGAGCCTGACGTTGTTCACGCTTTTCTTTTCTTGTTATGATGCGTTGTACAATTGCTGAACTACCATCTACTTCTGTAGTAGTGCCTGGATGATATATAAAAAGGTGTCGATTTTAGATTCAGAATAAATTGGAAAGAGCTGCGACTCCCGATTTTGCAGGCTTGCAATGGAACGAAAAAAAAGCGCATTAAGGTGTCCTACATAAAGATTGAAATAAATCCAATAGGTGTTCTTTACAATGTGGCATGCATTCAATACTAACAACTTTACATGTATATCAGCAATGGACAATGTTATAAACATTATTTTTTTAGAGGATGCCTCTAAGAAATGATAGTGTTGTTTTTGAAAAGACAGGATCACATTAAAAAAAAACCCCAAAAATCAAACCATTTTCTATTATATACTCTTTGATAGTAATAATGTACTATCTACTCTATGGGTCCTGGCCTGCAGGAAACCCAATATTTATTTATTCAAAAATGCTGAAATGCATGTGAATATAGTTTTGAAATATATAAACAGACCCATCTCATGACCAAAAACAAATCAAAAAAAGAAAAGTTCCTTACACCTACTAGGATCATTGAAGGATTGTTTAAATTATGTTTATAGTTTTGAAGATTAAAAATGCTAGGTGAATGAAAATGGTAGGTAATCAAAATGGCTGATGAATTGTGTGCTAAATTAATTGGTTACCAAGATTACAAGTTCACAGAACTGACATGGCTGAGTATTCAATATGGCCCAAAAATAATAATAGATAATAATAAATGTAGTTGCACATACCTGCCCCTTCAACTAATTCACTCGCAGAATAGAAAGTAGCATAAAACCATTTAGGATGAACATCATTTAACTGCAGTCCACTCCATGACACAATACCAGCTGAAAACATTTGAAAACTCATCAACACCGATAATACAAATTTAGGCCATTGTGCATGAGAAGGAGGCCTATAATAATCTCATGATCTTTACCTTCAATGTCTAGGCCAACAAACAAAAGCTGAATGAGAGCGAGGGAGCAGATTAGCCCATTCAGCTAATTTGGTGGTAGACATTGTGTGTGCGCTGAACCGTGGAGATCTCTAGGTCCCCAGTTCAATTCCCATCGTTGCCTCTCCTTGTGTTTCAGTTGGAGGGCTGAAATAAAAGTTACAATAGTGCACCGTCTTTTGGATGAGACGTTTAAGCCCTGTGCAATAATGGCCCATGTGCACGTTAAAGAATGCAGTACACTCTTCGGAAAAGAGTAAGGGATTGTCTCCCGGTGTACTGCTCAATCACCACCAGAAGAACCCCACTGGAAATAAGCCTTCTTCTAGACTTCCGTGGGCTATCCTTGGTGTTTACACCAAATAAATCCAATCCAATCCATGATCCTTACCTTCAATGTCTAAGCCAATGTACATAAGTAGTAAGCCAGTAATCTCATCATTCTCGGACAAACTCACTTTCAAACAGTCATGTAGATCATTCACTCCCTACGAACAACAAAGAAAACTAATGTAGTTAACTATTTAACTAACAGTACAGGCAGTAGTAGTGTAGCGACAGATCTTGGTTCAGTCACCTGGAACTTTTTTTGTACTCACCTGTTTAAGAAGGAACTCAACCAGTGGAACATTGTGATTTTTGATGGCATTGAGTATTGGAGGATCACTGCCACCTCCAGCATTCACATCTGCACCCAGCTGCACAAGTAACTCAACAGCCTATGAAAACACATATTTTGGTAAATTTTATATGTAAACAGACTTTTCTTACTGTTGAGGAAAAACAATTGTTTATAACTTTCTTCTTCTTCTATCCTGCTCCCCTATGGTTTTGCAAACTAGTTGCATCTAGGTTCAACACAAAATTACTGTGAAATGCATATAAACTATCGTAACCCTTAACACACACTGACTAAAACTCTACTGGCCTCACAGGGTTTGGTTCTATAGCAACCTGCAATATGAGTGGAATTGCAACTTGGTGGTTATGGAATGGTCTTCCACAACATATCAAATTAGCTGGTACTACAGAGTCTGAAAACCCTTCTTACAACCTTTCACTTTTAACAACACATGTCATGTTTCCTAATTTTTATCCTTATGAATTTACATGAGAGTCATTGACCGTCTTCTGGGGAGATTCTATGACTGGTGGAAATGCTATCATTTACTGGATGTCCAAGCCCAAGCCCCCACATGTTCCTTACTCGAGACAACGTTGTTGTCTTTTGCAGTGAACAGTAGTAGAGCCGAGGGCCTATTCTGAGGTGGAAGCATACTATCTAACTGAGTGTCTGGGTGCAACTAGGTGTCGGCGACGCTGTTTCAACATAGGTGGGTGAAGCCCTGTTCTGGACACCTATATCGGTAGCACGCATGCATATCGGAACTAATTTTTTACTGCTTCTTGTTGTAAAGCGCATTGAGGCTTTTCACTGTGGAGGGCGCTATGTAAGAGTAGCGTTTATTATTATTATTAATTAAATTAAGATGCTTGCCTTAAAATCATAAGGTCCTGGGTTCAATTCCTGTCAATTTTAACAGGACTTTTGCTCATGACCACACATACCTCCACTCCTCCTGACTTATAATGCGATTTAGCTTATACATAATAATTTTTTTTAATATCACTTTTATTCATAGTTTATCACATTTATTCATAGTTTGTATGTTCGCTACATTCCATGCTTGAATCTTCTTCAACTTGGCCCCAAGCAAAGATATAGCAAAGTTAATCAATTATATAATTTGTCAATATACATAATTAAAAGAGTTACCTGTAAGCGCCCTTCAATACAAGCTGAGCTAAGAATCTGGTCCTTGAAACAGCTGAGGATAGCAAGACACTCACATGCCAGGTTCACTATTTCTGATAAAAACATATGAGAAAATAATACCCATTTAAAACAAAATTGACATTACAATTCATGTTGAAGTAACATTTATTTCATTTTTTTAATGATACAATTAGTACATTTAGATAATTAATTATAATAATAAAAGAGAATATTATTAATAATAAATTTTATGTATAAGGGTGTGAGAGGTGCCTTGTTCAATTCCCGAACGAGCCCGTTATTTTTTTTTTCTCTAAAAAAAAAATAGATCTATAAATCAATCACCAAAAAAGATCTATCAGTCAGCTGAGTATTCCTAGAGCTCCTTCAAAATGATATAGTAACTATGGCTCGTTGGTCTAGAGGCATGAATGTAGTTTAGGGTGTGAGAAACAGTAACTATGGCTTGTTGGTCAGAGACATGAATGTAGGTTAGAGTGTGAGTGGTCCCTGGTTCAATTCCTGGATGAGCCCTAGCAATAAACTTAATAAAAACAATATATAGGCCTAGTAGTGTAAGCAGTACAGTAGTAGTAGACACAGAAATAGCAGTAGTACGCAGTATTGGTAGAAGCAGTGTAATTGCAGAAGCAATGTAATAATTAAACTATGGCACAAACTGTTTTAATCTTTTGTTCTTTTATAGGGTTTTCTTACGTTCATCATCACCATATTTTTCCAGGATGTGGAACAGTCTATCATGGATTTGGAGATCCACCAGTATTTTGGCAACATCCATGGACATTCCTGCCAGTAACAGCAACACCACACAGCCCTACAATAAATGAATCAGCTGTAACAGTATACACATGATTATAAAACCTTCAAATAACCATTATTTATGTTACAAAATACTAATACAAGTATGCCTCTAATTAAAGATGACTTTTGGGACCAGGTTTCCTAGGTCTTTAACATCTTTAAATAATAAAGATAAATTTCAATTTTGTTAATATGGACAAAAAGTGGTTTCTAATTGGAGCTGGTCATTAATGGGAGTGGTCTTTATTTAAAGGGAGACCTGTATACTTAATATTAAATGATGCAAATGCATTAATATGTATTGTTCATTTCTTTTTAAGAATTATAGGATACAGGGGTCACAGTTGTCCCACAAGTTATAGCAGTCTCCTAGAAACTGGGGCAGCCTCTCACATTCCGCGAGCAAGCAATAACCTAGTGGAAACTAACCCATCACCAGTCTATTAACCTACTATCAATTGTCTGGTGGACACTGCATCAACATGCTATTTATCTGGTTGGTTATTTGAATTGATCCAAATACATACAAAATATTTCTGCACAGAATATGTTCAGTACTTAACTAGTAATGCACCATTAGTGATGAATATAAGATAACAAAACTTTCATATTTTTTTAAATTATCACCTCTTCCTGAAGAGATTTTATCACAGCAAGCTTCTCAATACATTGTCTGCTTCCCTGGAAAAAAATTACATACTTTTAGTTTACTATTTATTTCAGTATAAAACTATACAAAGTTTGATATGAAAAAATTCAATTTAAAATTAAGATGAATATCTTATACTGTATACCAAGTTGGAGTTTCCTTACCAGTGGTGTATCTAGAAGTCTTGAAATGGGGGGGTACTGATGGGGGGGGGGACGAAGGTGAAGTGGAGGAGCTCGATAATCACTTGAGGGGTGGTAACTCACAAAATAAGGTGATTTTTAACTGCTTCCAAATGATTTTTGGAGGAGGACCGGGGCGGGGCACAAGTGCATCTCCTTGATACACCACTGTTCTTTACAGTTGCTTTAATAATTGACAGGCAGTCTGAAATTTAGGGCCCTCTTAAGCCCAGGACCCTGAAAAGCAAGCATCATAACCACCAAGCCACATCTCTATGACAAAGTGTGATCAGGTATTTTAGCTTAGAGTGCAGCTGCCTGCCTTCCAATCCAAGGACCATGGGTTCAATTCCTGTCCAGTGTTGCAGGAATTTTTCTCACAACCAAAACAACTCCACTCCCTAAACTTCATAATTGAGACTCCGTTTTTGTAATTTTTTTTTCCATCATGTGTGCATGTTTTTCTTGTGAAAGAGATTGCCACCTACAAGTAGGCGAGTGATACGTTTACTTGCCACATGTGTGTACCTACAGAAATACATTATAAAAAATATTAATGATTTGGGTACAAATACAGTTACATCTTTAGAACATTATCAACATCAGAGAACAACTTATGACAACTAATCCATAAACCAATACCTCTTGAGATGTGTTATCAACATCAGCAAAGTGTTCCATAGCTTTTATAATGACTGTTGCAGCTTCTTCAATTCCACTCAATTCTTTTACTTCACTCAGTAATGCTTGGAGAAGGATACAGCCCTTCATTATGATGTCTATTAAAATAAATCAACAGTAAATTAAATAATTTAACCATGAAAATGGGGTTTACAATTTCCAAGAGCCTACATTAAGCTTAGTAACCCACTACTCTAATAGTAACCCATATTCTAAAAGTTATCCACCCTAAAAAATTTTATCAAAAATAGTAAGACAGGGTTATTGTTAGAAGTTTTATCGCAATCTTCTTCTTGCGTATGATTTAGCGAATAATCACATATAAACAGTCGTAGCAGGGTCACCAACAAGCAGGTTACCAGAATGACCCCCCCCCCTCGCACCATTTACACTCCTGGGTGAAGAGAGACAAACGTAAGTAAAGTGTCTTGCCCAAGGACACAAGCAATGCGACGAGCATCGGTCTTGAACTCCCGATCTCATGATCAGAAGTCCAACACATTACGCTGCACCACACGCTCCTACGCTCTTTTACCGCAATAATCTCATCAAAGATTCTTGGTTCAAAATGTTTTACACTGAACCATGCGTTGGAATGTGTTTGACTGTAAAATGCTGAACGAATGAGGACATCAAATAATGAGGAATTAAGCAAGGTAAATTGTATCAGTCAGTGTATAAGGTAATTTCTACAATTATCAAAACTCAAAATAGCATACCTATATTGTTCGGATGGCAGTTCATTACCTCAACAGTAAGAGAGTAAGCATCACTTTGACTCAGTATATTAACCATACCCTCTGTAAATACAATTATCGTATTCATTTAATATTAATGTATATAAATTATTACATAAGTTATTAATATGTACAATAATTAGCTTATTC
>NW_022696538.1:322269-329449 GCF_011630105.1 Anneissia japonica
ATATACTATGGCGCTCGCTCAGCCATAAAATGTCATAAACAAGGCCAGGGAGTTGTTATTTAAGTTGTTTATTAAAATAACAACTCCAGGGCAAGGCAGGCGTGGTAGAACCGCCTTGTTTATCCTCCATGTTACGATCGTTTGCATCCAGCGCCGACCTCATTCAATGAGATGGCTGTCAGTTGAGTAAATAAATTTCAACAAATTAACGAAATCAGAAATCACATATGGATGGGGCCCCAAGTTTTCGCTGCGAAGATTTGGAACAGAATCGGTGCATAAAAAATACTTTTTCTTTCAAGTAAGCTTCAGTTCTTTAATAACAATACTAAAAAAATTATAGTTAATAGGTTTTGGTACTAAGCAGTCTTCCGAAAAATGAAGTTTATTTTAATATAGATCCCGAAATACATGTAGGGCTTAGGCCTAGGCTCTATCTGCACTGCAGGGTATGTACTGTATGGTGTTGTGTTGGGTGGGCGTCTGTGTGTAGTGGTGGTCGTGACTCGGCGGCCTTAGGGCTAGTTACGCACGTATAGATGGAGCCTAGCGAGGCAGGATTTAATGTTTTTTCATGGCATTATGTACCAGTTATTATAGGCTAAACATATGTAAATGCTGACTTAAAACATGTAGTATGATTTACTAACTAAATTAAAATATATATATATATATATTTTTTAATTTTTCAGCAAACGTGTGAATCTTGCAAGTTGCAGTTACCTTGCTAGAATTCTATGTTCTTTGATGAGATGTAATTAATCAGCCATAGCTTCTAACATGCCAATGAACCAAGCAAAGCCTTGTTGACTGCTGCCAAGAACGCTTTACTAGCAAAATGCTAAATAATATTATTTATAAATTTATATTTTAGGCCAACTGCAATGTGTAAACAAATGTAAAATTGTTAAATAAAAGTAAACAAATTGATGAAAATTGTTTGTTTCTTCATTTTGTGTAATACTTTCATGTTGCACAGCGCGTTGTAAGGCGTCACAGTGCGTCGCTACAGGAGGCGATCGCTTCATGAAAAAAATCTCCCTATTTTTTGGTGTTCAAACTTGGGATCTCTGATATATATAATTTAAAATAAAAAAGTCAACACAATATAAGTCAAACTGGGTTCAAGTGCTTAAGTGTCGTAATCAGCACATGAGCAGCCAACACCACCAGGTACCCATTTATATTCCTGTTATTTATTGTTTATCAGGGAACTGTGAAATTTTAGTGTTCCATGTTGTTTATTAACACTGTGTTTCTTTCACAGCCAACATTTGCAATGCTTCGCTTTAACAATGTAAGTATACTGAATACTAATCAATATCATTTTGTTTTGTCTGCATCATCATAGTCATCCTTATGATCATCATTATCATCATCATCATCATCATCATCAACCTCTTCCTCACCAGTATCCTCACTTTACCTGCTGTTGATAATACTGCCAATGCCTCAAGCATAACACTCTGGGTGCTGGCATCCATCTTGCTACCCACCATGCTCTCCAAGATAACCTCATGTACACCTTCAGTCAGACACTGATTACGAAAAACATCTACAAAAATATATAAAAACGACAATATATTCTCTGGCGCTAAAACATTTTTTGATTTTCTAGAAAATAGTTCTCAAAGAAAGCTATAGAGAAGTTAAAAGACATATCACATAAAAGGCGACCTCAGAAAAATTAGGGAGATTGAGAAAGTAGGATGGGAAAACGCATTAGGATAAGAGTATAGTTGGTGTGAATCACAACAAGGATAACCAACTAAGTTCAAAGATGTTTCCAGTGGGGTCCTTCTGGTGGTAAATTGGGCAGAACACTGGGAGACAATCCAGTACTTTGCTGAAGAGTGTAATGCGTTCTGTAACGTGCACATGGGCTATATTGCACACAGGACCAACGGAAACCTAGAGATCTCCACGGTTCGGTGAACACACAGTGGCTGCCACCAGTTTAACCGACTGAGCTAAGCTGCTCGCAATTCACTCATCTGTGACTGTCTACTTCTAAAAAACATCCAAAATCGATTTTGGATGTTTTACGACGCGTAAGCGACGATGTCGCAAATGCAAAGACAGATGCACCACACTCCTTTTATTTTCCAACAACCTTTAGTGGAGTTAACAAGGGCTCCATGCTTTTTAAACAGGAGCAATTCCCCACCCCCGCCCCACCCAGAAGCTGTCCTTTTGCGATGCCACCACTGCATATATACCAATGTAGTAGAAGATTAAAGATGATGTTGTGAACTCAATTACCCTCATCCCCATTAGGAAGGAAAGATCTTGGCATTTGATTGTTTATGTGCTCATTTTTTATTTTTGTTTGATTCCACCCATATATTGCAAATGCTAGTTTTATACCTTAAATTATTATGACTTGCTAAAGCTACAATCATCTATAATCAAAATCAACATAAATTAATTATACTTTGTTATCTCTTTGAAATATCTGTGATTAGGAAGATAAGTAGCTTACCATTTTCAGCTAAACATGTGACCAGTTGAATTGCTGCTGTCACAAGGGTAGGTTCAGACCAATGTTGGCGTACTGCTGCAAACACTTCATGCAAAGTTTGTACAGATTGAATCAGGTGCTCTTTGTGCTTCTCACTTTAAATGTGATAATTCAATATCATTTTAATATAAAAACAGCAGCAACAACAATAGCAATATTAATAATAATAACAATAACAATAATAACAAACAATAATAATAATTTATAAAAATAATAATATGAATCATGATGGCTTGTATAGCATTAAACAGAGTTTGCTTAGGAATATTAAGGTAAGATACAGTAGTCGAACCTATTGAGGCGGGAGTGCCCATCTGTCTTTCTTTAGAGTTTTGGGCCACACTGAGCAATGATATAAGGAGATCACCACGGACCTATTTACAGTGAGTCTGTTCACCTTCCCAGCCTATGCCTACACTTTTATACTCCTGGGTAAAGGAACAAGCATAAAGTGTCTTGCCCAAGGACAAAAGCAACTTGCCCATACTGTCTTATGAGATGCCAAACTTGTCAATGAACCATTTGTTTAGTCTACTAGATACACAAGATTCTAATCATACTCAAAATGAATAGTTAGGATTGTCTCTGTCTATGTTTATCAAGTTTCTGTATTTTATATTTACTTTATTTTAAGCTATTTTAATTGTAAAGATTTTTGAAATAGTATAACTAGTTTAATGATCAATGTGTACAAAATGGTTTACTTAAAAATGATGATATAATTAGACATACAATATAAAACAGAAATTATATTTAACAAAAAAAACTTACCATACAGTAGTTACACAGTTACCAAAAGTAGTTACAATTAGTTATGCGAGGTACAAACATATATGTTAATGGTAAATGATATAGTACAAAAATGTGTATTATACACATAGTTCAACACTTAATAATTCCTTTAGTATCTAAAAAACCTACCAGCACTCACATTAAAAGAAGGTATTTACTTTACATGTTATCTTTTTAGTATATTCACACTATTCCAGCACATGAAATTCCTATAATAGAGACAAACCTCACTCCCATCCACCACCCCCATCCCCACCCCAACCGCAACCAGTCGTACCAAGGGGGGTATAAATACCTCCTTGGTCGTACACAACTTCACTACTGGGACATATATTTTTAATACCTAATACAAATGAGATAAAATGAAACTTACTTTGAGTTACAGAGGCCTAGAAGAGCTTGGCATGCTGCACTTAGTACAAATGGATTCTGTCCATACATCTGCATGGTTCTTGTAATTTCAAAACCAACACCTTTTTCCATTAGACTCTTTTGAAAGTGTTCTAAAGAATTTAATAAGTTGGAATGATAAACAATAGCAACAAACCAAAGAAAAACAAAATTTCAAGTGCAAATGAAGTCTGGAAAAAGACTACCGATAGTCGTCCTATTAAGGCAGGCACACTCGCTGTGTCATACGACCGTAGTATGACGAATGCAACTCTTCCCCCCTGTGAGCGCTAGATGACGCAACATCGTTGGCTGATTGTCGGTGGCAGTCTTAAAACGATCCGCATGCTCGTCGTGGTCTTATGTTCTCCATAGAATCGCGTTGGCCGACGACCATTGGGTACAGTGATTGCCCAGCTTTAGTACACTAACTTTCATAGCGCTCCTTCATCAGGCATACCGTAAAACCTTGAATTGAAGCCCTCAGCTTTTTTTTTTTTGCGAACTTTGAATGGGCTTCTTTACGAGATGGGCTTCTTTTTGAGTCTACCTTTGCAAAGTTTTCAAAATGAATGCTGTAATATTTGGGAATTAGTACTATAAAGCAATAAATAGGGCCACTGTAACATCAATCTGTATCATGGAGTGTATTAACCGGAATTAAAGTACCTAAGCTACAGTATAAACCAAGTGTATTTTTATTTTATTTTATTTCTTTAAAATTCATGTACAGTGTATGTACTGTACTATTTCGAAAAGAAGTCTATGCTATCTTGAATGGGCTTCTTTTTTAGGCTAATTTTGCAGACCAAAGATAGGGGCTTCAATTCAAGATGGGCTTCTTCTTGAGATTAATCCCATTTGGCTTCAATTCAAGGTTTTAAGGTATACAATTAGTCTACAAATCAATCAATCTATCTATCAATCTTTCTATCAACCAATCAATCAATCAAACTTTAAATCTGCCATAAGAACTGGGACAGTACCAATATAAAGTAAGATAATATCAAATTTCATTCAAGTTAAGCCAAATTTAATAATTCCATCACCAATATAAAGTGTTTTGTCAAAGGAGCTAATAAAAAGAATTACTTTCTATTAACTTTTATTAAAATTATATGTAAAATACAGAAGGGTGTACAACATTTCATTCTTCAAGAGTTCTTATTCACCCATAGGCCAGATGATTCCCAAATTGTAAAAATATTTTTTTTTTATTCCATTGTATTTCTTTGTATTTACTTTTAAATGTTGGCTTTTAACGGTTTGGAGAATCACTAGATAGTTGATTATATTCACCATTTTGATCATCCTGTCTTCCTCTTAATAGTTTGCTTATTATGTGCATTTCTTTGTGTTACAAAGACGAAATAAATGAAGTGAAATAAAATTTATTTTCTAAGGACAATTTTCTCCACATCAAAGACAACTTCAAAGCATTCAAAAAATGCTAAGCCCTAAGCAAAACACAGTGATCCTATGGAGAACTAATCTAAAGAGCACCAGGAGAAACAAAGAAACCTTACCTGAGCATGTCATGATCTGATAGAGGGCGGTACAGGCTGATTCTGCAACATCTGCATTCTCCATGTATAGCATGAGGCAAGCTAGTATAGGACTGTCCAAGCTCAAACTGAAATACAAAAAATATATAATTGTGTGTGCGAAGTTGAGTGGTTAAAGTTATAATCTATTCAGCTATGGAGGGGTTACAGTTAGGTGTGAGTTGTAACATGTTTATAGTATCTATGCTACAATCGTATAGCTCAGTCCACAATATCATGTGACAAATTTGTCATATACAGTTTTATAGTGTATGTGACCACACTATCAAACTGTATGTGACAAATTTGTCTTAATTATAGTGTTTGATAGTGTAGGTGACAACACTATCAAACTGTATGTGACAAATTTGTCATACAGTTTGATAGTGTATGTGACAACACTATCAAACTATATGTGACAAATTTGTCACATACACTATCAAACTGTATGTGACAAATTTGTTACATAAACTTTCAAACTGTATGTGACAAATTTGTGTGATGTGCCCATATAATGGGCATAATGTCATATTACACCCACAATACCGATAGTGTGGCACACAAAACTATAAGATCTACAATAATGAAAAAAAAAAAAACAATTTTGTTAAAGCCGAACTTTAATAATACTACACTAATTAATACAAAGCCCATAAGAATATTTTTAGGAAATTCAACATTTGGTCAATCATAATTAATTCCATTTCAGTTGTTTATTCGACAAACATACACTAAAAATGACAGTACATAATATGGGTTGTAGCTGTAAAAAACTAAGGGTGCGTGATAGACTATTTTAGGGTGGATGGGTGATAAAATTGGTAAACTCTAAATAATATGAATGAATTTTAAGGATGGAAAATTGGGTTAAAGGGTGGGTGGAGGGCCATGAAATTAGCTTTAGACTGGGTTGAAAATTTCAAGGCTAGATGGCCCCGCCTACCTCCGCCAACAATAACTAAATCCCTGCTAGTTGGTGGAGGCTTGGGACTATTCTCCTCTGCCTTGTGTCGGGAGGCAGTCCCAATCATTCAACACCTCAAGAAGCAGGATGCACTTCTTCACCTCAACCAAGTTGTATTTGCATAATATTGTGCTTTCTAGCTAAATGATATCAAGTTTTTTAGATGCTAGTATAAAACTTACTTTAAATCTTCATCAACAGTCTTTGTAATGCATTCTGGTCTATCTATCAGTAGCCTTACTATAGATCTACAAACAGCATCCTAAAAAAAATGATACCAAAAGAAAATTGAATAAATTTTGTAAAAGAATTATTATTTTTACATTTTAATAAATACAAAAGGTTAACTTAGCTGAATTTGTCTTAAGATATCATCATAATCATCATCATCACTCTTGTTCCTGTCTCTTATACACATCTGTGTTCTAAAGAATTTAATAAGTTGGAATGATAAACAATAGCAACAAACCAAAGAAAAACAAAATTTCAAGTGCAAATGAAGTCTGGAAAAAGACTACCGATAGTCGTCCTATTAAGGCAGGCACACTCGCTGTGTCATACGACCGTAGTATGACGAATGCAACTCTTCCCCCCTGTGAGCGCTAGATGACGCAACATCGTTGGCTGATTGTCGGTGGCAGTCTTAAAACGATCCGCATGCTCGTCGTGGTCTTATGTTCTCCATAGAATCGCGTTGGCCGACGACCATTGGGTACAGTGATTGCCCAGCTTTAGTACACTAACTTTCATAGCGCTCCTTCATCAGGCATACCGTAAAACCTTGAATTGAAGCCCTCAGCTTTTTTTTTTTTTGCGAACTTTGAATGGGCTTCTTTACGAGATGGGCTTCTTTTTGAGTCTACCTTTGCAAAGTTTTCAAAATGAATGCTGTAATATTTGGGAATTAGTACTATAAAGCAATAAATAGGGCCACTGTAACATCAATCTGTATCATGGAGTGTATTAACC
>NW_022696538.1:329888-339143 GCF_011630105.1 Anneissia japonica
TGTTTGTGACAAATTTGTCTTAATTATAGTGTTTGATAGTGTAGGTGACAAGACTATCAAACTGTATGTGACAAATTTGTCAGACAGTTTGATAGTGTATGTGACAACACTATCAAACTGTATGTGACACATTTATCATACAGTTTGATAGTGTATGTGACCACACTATCAAACTGTTTGTGACAAATTTGTCTTAATTATAGTGTTTGATAGTGTAGGTGACAACACTATCAAACTGTATGTGACAAATTTGTCATACAGTTTGATAGTGTATGTGACCACACTATCAAACTGTTTGTGACAAATTTGTCACATACACTATCAAACTGTATGTGACAAATTTTTTACATAAACTTTCAAACTGTATGTGACAAATTTGTGTGATGTGCCCATATAATGGGCATAATGTCATATTACACCCACAATACCGATAGTGTGGCTCACAAAACTATAAGATCCACAATGATGAAAAAAAAAAAAACCATTTTGTTAAAGCCAAACTTTAATAATATTACACTAATTAATACAAAGCCCATAACAATATTTTTAGGAAATTCAACATTTGGTCAATCATAATTAATTCCATTTCAGTTGTTTATTCGACAAACGTACACTAAAAATGACAGTACATAATATGTAAAAAAAAAAAA
Source organism: Anneissia japonica (assembly GCF_011630105.1). Lineage (NCBI taxonomy): Eukaryota > Metazoa > Echinodermata > Crinoidea > Comatulida > Comatulidae > Anneissia > Anneissia japonica. Next base: position 330,539 of record NW_022696538.1, read on the forward strand.
GAAGAAATGCTGGACAGGGGTAGCTTAAAAAAAGGGACAACTCAAATGAGCCAGATAACTTAATGTTAATAACTACATAATTATATGTACTTGTTTATATACTTAGTGGAGCCATATTCAATATTGTATATGTGCCAATGTAAAGGTATATTTTGTCAATTAGGAGTTTATAAATCTATGATTGAACTCAAAATTGGCAAGTATACTTAATTGAAAATTACACTAAAAATGAAAAAATGGTTACTCCAAAAAAGTGAAATGAGGGCATTATAAATATTAATTAGGTACTAACAGCATTTCATTGGTCAATTCCACCCGGTAAGAGCCAAGTTGACACACACAGGGGGAAAAATTTACCACCAAAAATCGTCTACCGCACACTAGCCTGTGTGAACCGTGTGCAAGCTGCGTAATTTTACCCTCACAGATCGAAACTGTTTAACATTTATGAGGTATAGAAAAACAAACAAAACATGGTTGTATTCCGGTGAAGCAGTGAATTCTACTTCCCTAGTTCAGGGTTGTAGCTGTAAAAAACTAAGTGTGCGTAATAGACAATTTTAGGGTGGATGGGTGATAAAATTGGTAAACTCTAAATAATATGAATGAATTTTAAGGATGGAAAATTGGGTTAAAGGGTGGGTGGAGGGCCATGAAATTAGCTTTAGACTGGGTTGAAAACTTCAAGGCTAGATGGCCCCGCCCACCTCCGCCAACCACAACTAAATCCCCGCTAGTTGGTGGAGGCTTGGGACTATTCTCCTCTGCCTTGTGTCGGGAGGCAGTCCCAATCATCCAACACCTCAAGAAGCAGGATGCACTTCTTCACCTCAACCAAGTTGTATTTGCACAATATTGTGCTTTCTAGCTAAATGATATCAAGTTTTTTACATACTAGTATAAAACTTACTTTAAATCTTCATCAACAGTCTTTGCAATGCATTCTGGTCTATCTATCAGTAGCCTTACTATAGATCTACAAACAGCATCCTAAAAAAAATGATACCAAAAGAAAATTGAATAAATTTTGTAAAAGAATTATTATTTTTACATTTTAATAAATACAAAAGGTTAACTTAGCTGAATTTGTCTTAAGATATCATCATAATCACTTTTGTTCATCATCAATCACAAATTGATTTATATTAATTATCACTGGCACAGATATATTTTTCACATTTTTTGAATACACTAATTTCTATGTTCAAGTTGATATATTTTTATGTTATTTCAAAATTAGCATAATTTCAAAAATAATTTTTATAAATTTTTGGAGTATTTTGTATGGGACAATACATTTTTAAACAGAAAATCTGAAAAGAAAAAAAATACAATACTACGTACCAACCACTACAATACTTACCAAAACTTGTGGCTGATTTCGATGAGCTGTAAGTGCTGTGTGTGCTTCCTCAATCCAGTCAGTTTCAGAATTAGAACCAGACACTTTAGAGTTGTTATCAATTGCAGTACCTAATGATAAGGGTAATTATATATAATTTCCATAAGGGGAATGGTTAAATATTATATGCCCAATACCCCTATTATTAAATGGTTTGTTCCAATGTTGTGGCATTTATTTCTATATTGGCATTTTTCCCTATTGGCATGTTTTTTTCATTTCCAGGTTTAGATCTATATGACTATACATGCTAGTAGTTAAAAATATTGGAAAGGTATGAATAAAATCATGTACATATAAGACTGTTTTCATTCCACATGATGAATACCCTTGAGGATACCAATATGTGTGTTCCTGGGTGGAGGGACAGAGAGAGATTAAGTGCATACCCAAATGACACAAGCACAGTGGCCAGCCCATACAAAACCATTTCATTATGCCAAGTCATCCTTTACTATGTGAACCAAGTCTATTTTGTAAATACTTTAAAAGTACCTCACTCATAGTCTACCTCACTGCTTCCAAAAGTTTCCTCTGAATTTAGACTAAAAAGATTCTAGCATAATCGTTATAGATTAGAAATGGTGCCATACTTAGGTAAAAGCTTTAAGTAGCTGATACCTGTTTTATTGAAAAACAAGAGAATATTTATTGTGAGTTTGACAGGCAGACTTTCAATGTTAATATTAAGTTTGTAAGTATAATATCTAAGATTTATATATTTTATGCAATCAACAAACAATATTAAGCCGTTTTTAAATTTCAATAAAGAAATCTAAATATATTTTAGTACCAAATTTTACTTGTCTATTGAATTTAATTTTCGGTAAATTATTCCTTTCCCACTTTCACTTAATGTGTTTTGTTGGAACTTGTTTTGGATTCAGTTTAGAAATTATCCATGATTTCTTGGTTTAAATTGTTTGTTTTTAAATAGTAGATCAATTACTATAGCTTATTAATTTTTCAATTCCTTTTCCATTTTTATTTTCCAAAATGATTTTCCTGTTATTTAATAATCCTTTGTATTTTTCTTTCCTGATTTGCCTTTTGTTTTTGGTAGTTTGGGAATTTTTAGTTAATTTATTTAAATTTTATTTATATAGTATCTGTTTTTGGGTTGGTAGGCTTTTGAGCTGGAGTGTTCATCATTATTATCAATCCTAGCCAACTTAGGTAACTGTACAATTTGTTGCTTGTCCAATTTTCATTGTTTTTGTAAATGTATGTGTTTGGCTGAATAAAGAGTGAGTGAATGAATGGATGAATGAATAAATTAACCATGACAAATGACCAATAAAATTGCTTGTTACTTACCTAGAAGGTCAAGCAAATTAAAGGCTACAGCTTGTAGATCAGAATCATTTGGGAAGTTTCTGATAGCAGCTAAAATAAGTCTTGATGCTCCATTCACTTCCAAGAAATTAGTACTTTCATCTGGGAAATAAAGAACACCCGATGGTCTAAGTTGTAGAACTTTAGGATATACTAAAAATCCAATCCCATATTTTATTAATCTTTTAAATTTTGAGTGATGGTTTTTGGTGCGTTCTGATCTTTTTTTGTTTCCGTCGTGCTGTTTTTTAATGTGGATTTTGCTATTTTTTCTGTCGTCGTTGGACTTTGCTTGCTTTCCAATTTTTATTTTTTTTAAATAATAGTTGGTTGCTTGTAAATAATATGCAATTTAGGGAAAAACACCTACAATATATTATATGGCAATTTGAGTAATGCTAGTCTATGGAAAACGCAGCGTCACGACGCACGCGCAAAGGATTGCTTTCAATGACAATCCATTCAGACTGCCACCGGCAATTAACAGATGGCGTCACGGCATCTAGCACTCACAGAGAGTGGAGTTGGATTTGTTGTACAACAGTCATATGACCATCATGGTACGACACATTGAGTGCCTGGCTTAAGGTTGCAACTTCAACCCACCTGATCTAGCAAAGGTTTCAATGACAGTGCAGCCGGCCATCTGTACACCAAGATTCTCAGGAAACCTAGCCATTGCACTGAACAAATGTTTATGCGATGTGGACAGCAACACATCATATGTCTCATCTGAAGGAAGAAAAAATATCTAAACTCTAATAAAATCAAATTAAGCTTACATAATCTCATAATCATAATATTTTTATATTGAAAATAGAAAATAGCCTTCAATGATGATGTATATTCAAAACAAAAGTATTACAACCAAACCATACAACATAACATACTACTGTTATATCATACAATCATAGTAGGCCCTATACAAAAATACTATACAACAAATATGATATAACCATACATACACATTAAAAAAAAAACTGACAGTGATACTGACACAGGTTAAAAACAAAAGCCTTATTAGGTATAAGCAGGTTTAGAAAGCAGCCTTCAATGAATATTTATATTTATAACAGAGGTAATAATATACCAACCAACCATACCCTAAAACCAAACTAAACACAACACAACATACAACCATGCTATGTTATACCACACTACCATGCTATAGAGCCCTGCTTCCCAAACTTTTTTCTCTGGGACCCAATTTTTAATATTCCAGACAAGCCGCGACCCATAATATTAAATGTTATAGTAAATTTCACATCGATCTTTTATAAGACCACAAAAATGCTATGCTTAATGTTTTAAAAAATGACTACTTGACATTAGTATAACAAGGACCTTTATTTACTAATGATCTTCCTTTTGAGAAAACAGTGGCGGATACAGGAATTTGTATTAGGTGCCCAATGAGAGATTTTCACAGATAGAGGATCTCTCCACCTCAACCCCACCATGGTTGGGGGTGAGGTAATGCATTTTATGATTAAGGCACCCGTTGATGGCCGGAAATGGCACTCTCAGATTAAATACAATTTTCCTTTTTTTTTTCTAATATTTTTTTTTTTTATTGGTTGGTGGGGTTGGGGGTGGAGCGTTGAATCAGTCACTGGAAAATGAAATAACTTATTATTTAAAACAAAAATATAATCGACTTTTTTGCAGAAAATATTTTTAACCTTTGAATTATATATTTGATGAACTTAAACTTAAATTTTAACCCTGTGTTTACACAGCGTATCCAAAATTTAAGAAAGGAGGTGCATGAAATGGGAGTCCACGACATCAGCACCACTTTGGTTGGCAGTGACGTCAGAAAATGTTCAGTATTTATACCTCTTAATCTCAGAAAATGGAACTTAAAGACCTTATAATTATTCTTATTTTTGACGAAATGAGTAAAAAAAAAACACGAATTAATCAAATAGGTGCTCGAGAACAGCACTTAAATACTTACAATTCCAAAAACTGCCATATCCACCTGAGAAAATTTTAAGAGTTTGAGACTTAACGAATATAGTAGTTGAGTACAAAATCTATGATATCCACCAGAGCCCCACCAAAATTTTGGGCGCAGAGATGAGTATATTTTATATATGGTGCCCGAAAACTGCACTTGGATACTTAAAATTTATGAAAACTACCATCCACCTCAGCCCATCGTGATTAAGGCTGAGGCAAGACATTTGTAAGAAATTGAAACTTTTAGATGCCGGAAAGTGGCACTTTAATGCAAAAAATCTACAAAAATTATTATATCCACCTGAACCCCATCATGGTAGAGGTTGAGGTGAACAAAGAATTGAGGACTTCTGATGCAGGAAATGGCATTTAAGACTTAAAATTTATGTCAGTTATTTTTTAACATTTAAAAAGGGGAACGTTTTCTTTGTTTCAACCGCTGAAAGGGGAAGTGGTAGGGTTATCATGCACCATGAGGACCCCCTGGATACGCCACTGGTTACTACTGTGTAATCTTATCAACCAAAATGCAGGACAGGGACTTTTTAATATTATTGTTTGCATTTGCAACAGTAACTTTCTGTTTTATTTCTATAAATTGTTTTTAAACTGTTGGAAGATTAGATTTACACAAATATGTTGTGGTAAACGGCAACAGAAAAACAATAGTGATATGAATTTCAGAATACTCATTGTGGACAAATAAACAAATTTGTTCTAATGAGGATTCACCTTCTAATTCTCCTTTTAAGTCGTCAGACCTGTTAAAGTTTACAACTGAAAATCAATATGTAAATTGAATTATTTTTTGCAAACCTGCTCGAGACCCAAAGCAAAAGTTTGGGTCCATCCCTAGTAGGGGTGCTCGCGGCGCCGTTTTCCACCTCCCAACCATAGTACATTGTATACAAATATACCATACAACAAATGTGATATACCATACATACACATTTAGAAAACTGATACTGACAAAAGGTCAAAAAAAGCCATATCAGTTTAAGGAGCTTTAGCCTTTGATGATCTATGTGTATTCATAACTGAAGTACTGTAATAATATTAAACTTCAATATGTGCAAGCTTTTGTAAAATATTACCAATTGTCAGTTTCAGCAATAAAATAAATGCTGCTACTTGCAGTGAATCAGGATTGGTGTTTTTCTACATTAATTTTGTAGGCCTAGAATATCTGTTAAAAGTTGTTGATAAAGTTATTCAATAAAAAACAAAATATCATGAAGATAACAAGAAAGATAATGCTTACTGAAGATGATGATATGATAATAATTAATACATAAAAAAAATTATTATGAAATTTTGTAAGTATTCTAAGGGGAAATATCAATAAAAATAATTATCAAAAACATTCGACTTCATATGGTTAGCCCCAATTAGTAGGCCTAATTGATTTAGAGAAATACGGAAATACTGTGGAAACGCATATGCCTACCTGGAAAAGCTACAGTGTTTAAGGCCCAAAACGCTTCCTGCAATACACACGGTTTGTCCACATGATTCTCAATGGCATCCATGATCACAAAATATTTTTCCTCAGCAAAAAATTGCTTCTGATCTTCTACATCTAGAAGATAAGATATTTCTAATAGTTTCAAGTTTTATCCATTATCATAATAACAACACTTTCATTTTTATTATTTTTCTGCTCTTTGTTTTTCTTTAAGTACCCCATGAGCATACATACAAAATTAATATAAGCGCTATATAAGAAAAATATTGATTATTATTTTTATTATTATAAAAGTTACATCAATTGAACATAAAAGCAATGAATCATAAGACAAAGAAACTAAAAAAAAAAACTTGAAACTAAGCAAAGGTTGACATATGTTTAAAATATGATATAATAAAACGTTATGACAAGATACTGTATGTACAGGTAGAAGTATTTTTTATAGTCTAATTTAATTCTAATTATTGCCTTGCAGTGTTTAATTTCACATGTTAATACATAGTGAAAATCATGCTGCCTCATTATGTTATATTATGCAGTTAGTCAAAAACCAGGTGAATCCATATTAAGTAGATGTTTAAATACAGTAAAAAAACACTTAGTTAAAAAGGTAAAATTCATAACTTTATGGCAGTATAAACATTTTTCTTGTTTTATATTAAAAGATCAAAACCCCTAAGGAATATAGAAGATCAAACCCCAAGGAATATAGAAGTTCTGTCGTTTATCATTTTAAATGTCAAGGTTGTAACAGTGATTATATTGGTAAGACAGATACATGCTTAATAACTAGATTTAAAGAACATTCTTCACAATCTGATAGTGTTATATATTTGATCATGTGTAAAATTTTGAGACATACCAACATGTTTTAGGCTTATAAAGATTTACTTTAAAATTATGATGTGGTCTGTAATGCAAGTAATAAATTAAATTTAATATTTTCTAATAAGGTAGGTAGGTAATGACAGTTCCTAAAACTAGTCTATCTTTTTGATTAAAGAAATGTAACTAATGTTGATATATTGAATCCCAACACAATTGCATGTATTTCAATACTTGGAGTATGTATTATGCTTTCTTAAAGACTACCATCAACTTTAGCAAACAAGACCAATTAGGGAAGTAGAACAATGATACTGGAAAAATATATCCAGTCAAAAAACAACCTTTGTTTAATCTACCTCACGTTATAGCCAACTTACCTGCAGCAAGCAAGTAATGCAAGGCCATGCAGCCAGCTGCCTGTACCATTGCATCCATTAGAAAGGACTTCATAGCATCCAACACCACTGACAAAATCTCCTCATCACGGATCAGCCTATTGCACACAGTTTCTGCAGAGGGAAATTACACATAAACAATAAACCTAGAGTAAAAGCTATACTGTAGGCACCTGCTGCACGAGCATTTCAAATCTCTAAATTGCTAGAGGTTCACTTTACCCCCCTACACCCCTTCTAAGGGGTTCAGGACAGCCTCTGGCCCAGTCCACTTCAGGGGCGGTGCTAGCCGGGGTTCAAGGGGGAAAATGACCCCCATTGGGGACTTCTGGGCACCTCCTGCTTCAACAACCTGTCAGGGAATTTCCATCAAATTTATCGGGGAAAAAAGCAAATCTCATGCGCCGAAAGTACAATCAAGCATGCCTTACTTAAGCTACATTTATACACTAGCCACAATAACAAGATGACAACGACACAAGAAAAATGTGATCAATGTTGAAGAATATAAACTATGTGATAATCTTGTTGTTGTGTTGTTATCGTGTCTAATGTAAATGTAGCTTTAAGCTATCAAATTGTAGGGATTAAAAAATGTTTAGTGCGAGCATTGCTACCGTATCTGCAAGGTGTTGTATAATATTCCGATCGAATGGGTTGCAGTGGTTGCGCCAGCTCTTCCCCGACACAGGACTGGCACCTCTGAAAATTAATTCGATTGTTGTTCCAAAATGTGTTTGGAATTGTTTAATTCCATTTTTTAAGTGGAAAGTCCATCATTCATAGACAACAGTGGATGATGAATTTGTGTAAAACAAGAAATTCTTACTGGAGGTAGCCAGGAGACTAATAGCCCGAAGCCCTACTGCTTGTAGGCTGGCAGCCTCTGGAAACTTCTCTAATGCTTCAATAACTTGTCTGAAATAAACAAAAAACATGGTAAAGAGACAAGGAAAAAGTATTATTTTAAGACATTCAGGATGATGACTCAACCCCCACCCACACCCTCCTACACGTCAATAGCCTTTAATATTAAGGCAGTTTGTGTAGTATTGTACAATACAAGACAAGACACCTGCACTCCATGACGACAAATTAATTAATGGCTAAGTGGGTTAAAATATGATTCATTCGAATAGGGATTTAGTTTCACATTCTCAATTTCTGCATACTCCCGGCAGTTTCGGACACTTCTCCCCCCCCCCCCAGCCA
>NW_022696538.1:339154-354190 GCF_011630105.1 Anneissia japonica
CCTGCCTCAAACTTCCTTAAAAAATGAAGAAAGATAGAAATATCCAGAAATGTATTTACAGCGCCAGCTTAAGCTGAGCCAGCAAATTATCGACAACTTGTTGTCTGTGTTTGTGTGTTTAATCTGATTTCATGTATAAAAGCTAGAAAATTAAATTTGGAATAAGAAGAAACTCAATTAATCACCAAGTAACAGTAGTATTATGTCAATAGCAGTCATGACTACAGATTTACAAGAGAAAAAAATTTGCTAGTTTAGTGTGCCTACAAAAATTTAGCAAACTTCCTCTTTCACATTCATCTCTGTGAATGCACATTCTGTGTGAAACTTCCCCCAATATTATAGAGAAATTTGAACGACGAATTATAACCACTGACCAACTACCTGGTGAATTCATTAAACATTACCAGCCTCTCCTCGACATCATCACAATTCATTTTCAATAGAACATTACTAAATTTCAAATATTTCTGTTGTATGTACTACAAGAACAAAGAGGAACTTAATATGTATAAAGAGAAATAATGCAGGGCCTAGTTTAGTTGTTTTAAATGATAAGATATATATATATTAATTTGTTTGGTCCACTTTACTGTAAACGCCCCACCATGAAAATCACCCTACCTCTTTAACTTAACCGTTAGCACTTCGTCAAAATCACTGAATGTGCTTACTACAAAAAACGAAACTCAAAAACTAGAGGCCAGATAAATATAGGTTGAAACGTTTATAGTTATAAATATAGTGATTGCAAAAAATTTACAAAATTATTTTTTTCCTCCAGTATTCATGAGCACATGTCATACACAACAATGTGAGGGTTTTAAGCATATCATTATCATTGAAATCAATAATATTTTCCTGAAAAATGTAAATACTTCATCACTCAAGCAAACTTTAATATTTGATAATACTAAAATTCTGTATGGCTCTCTACATTGGTCACAAATTTTACTTATGGAGGCTTTGGCCATAAGGTGTTTTAAGCCTATTTTAAACACTGGGTTGAGAGCATCCAAGGAGCTTCCATTATTTACTTAATTCTGAATTGTAATTATATAACATGTACTTTTCTTAAAAGCATTATCTACTGTTTAAGTATATTTTATTTCAATGAATTATCTTATTGTTTATTTCATGTCATGAGACATTCATTCAGCCAGCATTCCCAGGCTTCTGTACTATTGTTGAATAATTGTTGATTATTCATTGTTTATTCACAATAATAAGTGATATACTTAATATAAGACACTCATTTTTTATTACCTCGTTTTTAATTGGCTAGTTATAACTTTGATTTTAATCTGATTGGTTGGTTTTTATTTTCTTTCTGTTATACTTTTGTAAATATTGTAAACATATATGGATGGGTGAGATTTTCGCACCAGTATGCTTGAAAATGATCAAATAGATCGAAATGTTGAATCTCAAAATGTCTCTGTCTTTTTTCGAAGTTACTGTCTTTTTGTTTTAAATTGATGTTTATAGTGAATATACAATAATTTATAACTGCATAGTAGCTATTATTGTTCAGTTGTCATGGTTTTTGTAAATTTTAACTACTGTTTAAAGACAGATTGTATATGCACATGCCTGAGTAACAGTTGATCAGTACCTTCAAACCTACTGTATGACTTGATGTGTCATAAAAGTCATTGTTGAGAAAACAATAAGGAACTTTTATTGAAATTACATCCATGGTGCAATACCTGTGTTACAAAATGGACTTTAAATTAAAAACCATTTTATCTTTACTAATGATTTGTGTTGTGTATAAACATTTACTTCTACTTTGTCTTTTTGTGCACTTTTGTATTTCAGTAATATTGTTTTCATTTTAAAAGGCAACTTTAACAATATTCTGTATGTATATCTTGTTATACAATAGTAAATTTATCTCGTATCTTGTATGATAACCAGCTACCTATACAAACACACAAATTGTCTATTCTGAAACTGACCTAAACTAGTTTTTAACGCAATTCATTGCATACACTTCTAAAAATAAACAATTATGAATGACTCATCTGGTCAAAGGTCAAGTTTAACGCACATTCACTAAGCCTACTGTACCTACACAGCATGCAGAAAGTAACATGATCATGGGACACTTATGACCAATAATAAAAGCTGAATAAACAGTTCCTGTGAAGCACTGTCTATTCAAACAGACACTCAATACAAAACAGATAAAAGAATTGTGTATAGTTTTCAAGTAGGAACAATGTTTTCTTTTGATCACTATATTTTGACTTTTGTGTGAAACCGCAATCAATCATCACCATCAAAATCATAAACAATTACTATTTTTATCAAAATTGTCATAGTAGTCAGTGGCGCAACCACAGGATTTTTACTGCGCCTGAGCATCGGCCTTTTTGTTAGAACAAAATAATAGTAAATTAATGGAAATAATGGAAAAAATGTACTTTAAATGTTATCTGTAATTTATGGTGTGCCGCAGCTCCATGGCTATACTTCATCCATAGTTTTGCGCTTTGCGTAAAGTTCAGTGGATGTAATATTTTTATTCGGCACCCACCTTTTCAAAATTTTGGATACACCACTAAGTAATACAGTAAACATCTTTAATATTGGTTATAAGATTTGCAAAATTCAGGTATGCCTAGAGTACGTACCCAGAAGCTGGACTTTTCTGTATCAATTCCCGCAATTTGTCGTTGGAATTCATCATGCAATAAAGGGCATCACAACATGTCTGAAAACAAAAAAAAATGTTAATTATTAAAAATAACAGCAGAATATATCTCATCACATCTGTGCAGATTGATCAATGTGTCCTTAGTATCTGGAAAAAAATAAATAAAAAGTATGCCAATTTAAGAAAAAAAATCTTCAATTATGTTTTGTTTTTTAAAATAAAACATGGAGTGAAGATGTAGATTGGTGAATAAGATGCTGTTGTGACATCAACACAAATCTATATCCCACACGCACAAGGATTTGAAATTTCACAAATGACATATAGGTAAACTGCTCTAAAATCATTTATAATCTTGTAAACTTGTACTTTAATTTAGCCAAGTTTTGATACTGATGCTTGAGTATAGCCCAAGTTCAAGAGATGTCTCATAAGGCTAAAAATCCCATGCATAGTACACGCCATTAGCTGTGCGTCACGTTTTGGCCTGGAAAAATTAGTTTGTCTCCGACCATGAAAATTGTCTTGATCAAACGCCTCTAGGACTAAATGTTATCTTTACATTATAGCGAAACAGTAGTAAATTGAAGTGGTTTGGTGCAATGTGAGCGGTTTGGTTTCCCAAACTTGAGGTCGGGGTTTCAAGCCCCTCGCTGTACATTTCAATTGTGTCTTTGGGCAAGGCACTATGTCTGCATTGCTTCTCTCCACCAGGAGTATAAATGGGTACCTGGTAGGGTTAAATGCCAAAATGTGCTGAAGTAGCTGCTGCAACTTTATGGAATACCCCTCCCCACCACATTGAGCATGAGTTTGTATTCAATAGGCCGGGGGTAGTAACGTGAAGCACTTAGAGGCCTTGTTGGCGTTCAGCGCTATATAAATCTAAACATATTATTACATTTAGTGGCTTGGAGCAAGCAAAAATATTATATTTAAGCATTAAATTGTGATGTGCAAAAAAATTTTTTTTTTCTAAAATGCCTCCAGGTAATAGGTCAATGCCTCTGACTGCCGGTCGTGCACTTTTTCCAGCCCTGTATAGACAAAAACCATGAGAAAGGACCGAAAATAAGTGTTAAATTCTTACTTGTTGTGTTTGCTTGTCATTACTTTGACTGGACATTGTATCCAAGACCGGATGATGACCATTGTATTGAATCAGTACATTCTGGCAGCTCTCTATATTAAGACAAAGTAAATAAATTTACTATGACAGAAAATAATTACAAATAAACCAAAAAAAAATTGGTCACCATACTGGGAGATCTACACCCAACCTGGGCCTCACCACGGTTGGGGCAGAGTGTAAACACTACAGTACCTCTAGATGCCTTTCAAATGACTCCTTTTATCCACACTATATAATTTGACAAGTACCTGTGATTTGTCCATATATAAGGATAAAATATAATCATGATGATTATATTTTGGTAAGAGGTGCTGTTCCTGGCTGTAAGCCAGCCAGTGTCAGGATTAAACGGAGCCTGATCACTTTGCTTCTCAAATAAACATTGTTATTGAGAGTTAGGTGGGCTAAGGACAATGTTTGTATCCGTATGTGTCCGTTATGTTGTAATTAAGTTGGGTGGCCTGCACTGCGGCTGCCACAGGTCTGAAGGGGCTCAGCCAAAATTTCGGATTTCCAATTAAAATGAGGACAAATAAATATTTATCATTATTATTATTATTATTATTATTATTATTATTTGGATGTGATATGACACCATTATGCCCTAAAGGGCCAATTCACACAAAATTTGACATATACAATTTTAAAACGTTATTTATACTTTTCAAAAATGTTTCAATTTTACAATTCTAAATTTTAATTAAAAAGACATTTTATAAAAGTTTGCTAGAATTTCACAAAAAAAATGGAAGATATAATATATTCAATTTACTAGCGGATGAGGGGAGTCTATTTTGAGCGTCCACTGTTCACTATTGGAAAGTTGGAACATAATGTGTTTAGACGGAAAAGGTAAATGACAGTATACAGTATATATTAATGTCCATGATTTTATCAAATTACTGTCAGAAAACCTACAACATGGTGATTACGTCTTGTGTGAGGTTGTGTCTACCAGTACCACTAGGGTGCCTGATCTGATAATATCATTTCTGAGGTTCTTCACTAAATTGGTTCTACCAGAAAAATACTCTTCATCTTTGAAATCATTAGTGCCATTTCCTATTATAGGAGTGGGGTCCACATTGGAATGAGATAAAGTTGGCCCAGTTTTTTAAGTGGATATTTCCAATTTAAGTGCTGAAATAGACATACAGCTGAGCCATAAGCATCCCACACCTTCTTTCCATATTCAAAAAACACAGCTCTTTCTTGACCTTCATTCTGATAGGCCTACTTCCTGTGGTAGTTTGAATAAAAATGCATCTACCTATGGTACTCACCGTACTCAGTCAAGGCTATCAATTCTTCACAAATCTTTGGTAGGATTTTAATTTCAAAGTCATTTTTCAGCAGTACAAGCAAATCTAAAGTTCGCTTTTCCCTCTCTTCTTCCTTAACATCGTCCATTTTTCATTTATCCTTTCAATGATTCATTTCTAAAAAAAACCAAAAAAAACAAAACAATTCACTTGTAAACATACTGCATATCTAATCAATAATTCAGAAACTCAATATAGCATGACAGAGCTACCAATTACATTGTTACTGATCTATTTCTCAGTATATTTATTTTTGTTTTAATGTTGAAAAAAACTTCTTACTGAATTATTATTATTATATTTTTTTAAATTATTATTATTAATGTTATTATTAATATTATTATTAAGTTAGACAAATTTGGAAGTGTGAGATTTTTTTTAATTATGTAGTATTTAGATAGGATATCATCATTGTATCTATTTCATGTGGAGTCAATAATGCAGTTGCATCATGGTTCTTAACTTTCTAATCTTTTTTAATCAACCAATGATATTAAAGAGAACCATTTCTTTCTTGATATTCAGTAGAAACACAATCTTACTGCCCTATTGGTTTGTTAACATGTATAGTAATTAATTTATAATAGGTTACCAAAACACAACTCAGTTTTAATGTTTCTGCCTTTACCTAGTACAGGTATTATTTATAGTAATATATCACCACTACTGACTGCTGTACCCTACATGTGGCTAGACTAAACGTTTGAACTTTGATTTTACCACAAGGCTAGCCTGCTTTAATCTTATTTATAGCCTCTGTGTGTCCTATTTATTATACGCAACACGTTCTCATGAGACGAAAATGAACAACTACGTATATTGATTTTGATACTGTACTCAAATTACCGTAATTCTACGTGATTATTCCAAGCCGTTACACCTTAAATCAATATCACTCAATCAACTAGACTACAGTCTACATCTTCACGATATCCAACAACTATACACATTACTTCCCTTCTCAATCCCCAGGTGTCAGTCAGCAGTGTGGCTGATTAGGGTTGCATAAAAAACCAGAAAAAGCGAAGGGCCTAGCCTAGCCTACTAGCCCTGCCTAGAGAACTAATCCAGGCCTCCTAGTCAAATTCCAACCAGTTAGAAACGGTAAACTACACATAATAAATTAAATCAGAAGTTCCTTAATCTCACCAACTTTTAAGCCACCAACTATTTCGAACTCAGAAGGAAACATAATATATCAAGATTTACGCCATCATCATTCAGCTGTGGGGGTTCACCTAGGCCTAGTCAACGCGCGTAACTCAAGTGTGGTTACCCAGCGCAGGGTAAAGTTTATCAACAAAAGTGGTCCAGTTCAGATGTCACATGACGATCAATTCGTCTAGTCACATGACTATGCAAATAATATTTTTACCACAGACCCTATAGGGTCTGTGATACAGTGATACTTCATTTCAAACACCATTCCGTTTTTTTTTGTTTTTTGTTTTTTTTTTTTTTTAGTTTTAACTCCCTGGAACGACAAAATAATATTAATAATAATAATAATAGCCTAATAATAAAAAGAACGCCTTTAACATTTTTGGTGGATTTTGTCTCTATATAAATTCCATGATTGATTGATTGATTGATTAATAATAATAATAATAATAATAATAATAATAATAATAATAATAATAATAATAATAGGCCTATTAATAATAATATCATTATTTTATTTTCATATCAACTGACAGAGATATATAAGGGTATAATATACTCTTCATTACATAAGCATACACAGCATGCAACACATTAATAATTATAATAACAATGACAATATACTGTAGTATAATTATTACCATATGCCTAATTGTTAATAATAACATTTTGGTCGAATCAAGATAATTTCCCGATTGCGTAAGGGAGAACATATGGTACCTGAGTCTTGTACAATTGCATGCACTGAAAACACTGTCGAACATGGTCAAAGCAGTGTAGTCCCGAAATTAGGAAAAGCTATGTTAATTTTTTTTTAATTTTTTTTTCTCGTGTTAATTAATCCAAATTCTATGATGGGAATTGGGCTTTGACAAAAAATCGAATCTGTATCTTCAATAATTGTATAAATTTGTAGGACCAAATCCATGGGGACAGGGTCTGATCTAATAATCTTCATCTGAACGCAGTTATTTGTGGAAACATTGTCTTCTTGCTAGCACTATCATTTTGTCATTTTGCCTTCAGATGAGCAGACGCAGGAGATCATCATCGGAAATTATGTTGGGATGGAAGCGTTGCCGTATAAACGATCGACGCCAAACGTGTGCGAACGTTTTGTCACGCATCCGTCTCACAATTTTTACATCCGTCTCACAATTTCATTGTTCCCTGGTTTTCCGTTGTAATGTTGCAGCGTGATGCCTGATGCATTATGTGCTCATACAATGTTATGCATTTACAATGTGATGCATTATGGCTTGAAATGTGATGAACTCATGTCATGAAACTTCATCGATGAATCTCTAAATTTGAATTGCATTATCATGTATCCAATAATAGCACATTTTCTGTGGTTGAATGTTGCTTAGGAAGGAGGGAATAAATGCATTGTCGTTCAAGATGTTGTGTCCGATCGACCTGAAAAGTGTCTAAATCTTCACCTGTCCAGTTTATTTGAAATTCCACAGCTGCACTGCAAATCTTTTACTCAAGGAAGATGAAGATGCTACGAATTTTTTTCATTTTTTTTTTTTTCATTTTTATGCCTAGCTAGGCCTACAACGGAAATCTGAAGACATGGAAGTGCATTTTACGAATTGGGAAGTCTGACTCACAATCTGTTTGTCAGTAGGAGTTACTGTGACGTAGACAAGTTAAAATTTATTCTAAAAATGTTGAACTAAAATCATTGATAAGCCTATTTCGTTATTAATAAAATATATTTATTCCATGTAGAACTGATTCAATCCACCCTTACTGTAGTTTAGGCATTTCCAGTATTCCGGTATTTATCATTCATCATTTTAACGCCTCTTAGGCATACAGTACTGTTAAAGCTATATTATTACTAAATTCAAATATTTCTATCTTTCAGATAGACAAACATCAAAATATGCCTGTTGATTAGCAGTGGCGCCAGAAATTTGCTCGGGTTCGCTATCCGACGGAGGGGATCGAACCAAGGGCCCTAGCTTCGGTCAGGGCCGAGCCTCGGTCGGTGCCGAGCTTCGGTCGGGGCAGAGCCTCGGTCGGGGCAGAGCCTCGGAATAAATTTAAAAGAACCCTGGTAGGGTGCACGGGGAAAGTTTTTATTGTTTAGTATTGACCAAATTGTGCTTTTAGACACAATATAGGGCCGGGATTAGCAATTAAAATAACGTTATTTGGAGGCAATACTATATTTTAGTTTTTTATCCGACGACCTCTTGTTGTGACGTCGGACGACAGGGGGTCCAAACCTGTCCGTCAGAGGGGGGTGTGCCCTCTCCCCCACTGGCTCAACCATTACCTTCTTGGATAATCGGCAACGAAGAGGAAAATATCTGAGCATTGCGCTCAACAGAGAATGTTAATAAAAAGTACAACAGATAAAGGTTCAATTTTTCTGACGAGTGTCAAAAGGACTATCCAACCGTTCGTCAACTTACAAAAAAAGAAAAGTGTGGGAATGAAAGTAGCCTATAATACCACCAGTATAGAGCCTATGTCAAAACCTCATGTTTCTTTGTACCATATATGTATTTTTTATATTTAAAAAAATATATATATTTTGGTCTTTGGTTTTGTTTAATTTGTTAATTCGTTTAAATTTTGTTCTGCAGAGGTACCCACAACTGTAGGCCTATCTACCACTACACAACTACCACTGCCAACTACAACAGCAGACATCCAAGCAAGTCCTACTCTCCTCCTCTCTTCAACTTTCACCCTCGTCGGATCAGGAAAAGCTCCAAGTGGCGCTCTTTTCGAATCTTATTGGATAAGAAGTGCGCATGACTGCGCGTTGCTTTGTCAACGGACACCAGCCTGCAAGTCGTTTAATTTTCCAGGGAATGTCATTGGACGTAACTACATGCAATGTGATATATTTAATACAATATTCAAAATCGAAGAGTTACTCTCAGACAGTATAAACTTTCGCTATTACATTATGTCATAATGCATGAATGTTCATAATAGTACGATTATCGTCTGTAGGCCTATTAAAAGAGCTTTATATAATGCTTAAAGTAGCTAGTCGACACTTCGTCAACCACATATTGGGGTGGTGATAAAATGGATGTAGTGTTTCGTTGTTACCGGGTCTGGTTGCACCAAAGTATCCCGGCTTTCCTTGCAATCAGTATGAAACAGTGTAGTATTTGATTACAAACAAAATATAGGCCTACTGATGAATGATTGATGATGATAATTCCTATAAAATGCGGATTCCCGCACAAATAAATAAAAACACATTACTGTATTTGAGACAGAGAGATAGGCCTGGGCCCATTATTTATCAGAATTGACTTGCTGCGACTTTATTAAGCATAGGCTATGCTATAAAGCGAATTTGCGATGTGTTTGGTACTACTGTATACAGTATTTGTAGGCGATGATAAGGCCCATATTATTATGAAAAATGAATGTATACATAGCACTTATCAATGCATGTTTTAGCATGTAGGCCCATCAGTTTTATAACTGTATAAAATTTGTTAAGAAGGTCAAATAAATGAATATGATTGAGGTCTCTTATACACATCTAGATGTGTATAAGAGACAGACGCCAAACGTGTGCGAACGTTTTGTCACGCATCCGTCTCACAATTTTTACATCCGTCTCACAATTTCATTGTTCCCTGGTTTTCCGTTGTAATGTTGCAGCGTGATGCCTTGATGCAAACTATAAAGAGTATATATTAAAATAGTGAGACGTAGGCCTATTACGTTTTTTTAAAAAATGAATTCATAGTGAAATGTTTACAAACAACGTTTAGTAAGTAAACGTTTAACTAATTTCTGGCCATGGATCATAACAAAAATAAAACAACATTGAATACATTACATAATTGGATCTGGATGCTTTTTAAATATAAAAATATAGTTAGGACTGTCATTTTACTTGATATTATAAATAATTTTTATTGAAATGCACCATTTACATCGACTCAAACCGACGAGCAGTGTGCCTTTTATGAATCCGACTTAAAGTTAAACGATGTTGTTTGTAATAAAAAAAAAATCCATAAATAGTCAACATCGCCCTCTATCGACATCCATGCTCATCATCAGACTTTTTCTTCAAGGAGTATTCAAAATGGCGACCACAACATAGGAAATCTAGAAAGGGAGTTGGAGTATTACTTGTCAGGAAGTTCATATTTTTTAGAAATGCTATTTTGAATAAATTGGCATATTGGGATATTATAGAAGGGGTTTGTGTTTTTTTCTCAAGAAGGCTGAATTATCATCAAAATATGTTGTGTAATTGAGGTATATTTCCGGTTTTCAATTTTCTACCGATTTGCATTGCTTGCTTTTTGGTTTGCCCAAGATACTGTGTGTTGTGGGTGTCGTAGCCTAACTAAACTTTTTTTTGAAATTTTGACTAGGCCTAATACCAGTGTAATACTACCACTAACAATAAATGTAACAATTATTTTTAAAATATTGTTATCGTGCTCAGTTAAATTGTGGTTAGCCTAAATAATCAAGAAGGAAAGGAAAGGGTTGTGAACTTGTGTTCTTGTTGTAATGATTGTATTGTAATGTAAAGGAATTAGGCCTACCATACAAAGTTGACAAAGTGATAAAGCTTCACCTGTTGACATTGATTAAGGTAAAGTAGACAGGCTAGGCCATAAGGCAAAGGCCCATGTTAGTACATCATTTCCACTTGAAATGCTCAAAATATGAGTGACTAGACCTAGGCTAGGCTTAGCCTGGATTCCAAGAATATTAATAATATGTGATCAAAATTTGTATTTTTTGTGTCTACTCCGCGTAGGCCTAAGACCGCCGTGTCGGCCGCTAAAGCTGGGCACTCACTGTGTCGTACGACGAACTCCACCCCCTGCGAACGGTAGAGATGACGCGACGTCATCTGTTGATTGTAGTTGGTAGTTTCAACAGATCGTCATTAAAAACGATCTGTCGCAAGCTTGTCGTCTTTATAGAACCGCGTCGGCCGACGTGCCCGAATTAATATAACAAGATCAGTTGCGATGCAGCCCGTTGCGATGTATGGAACACATTTTGTAATTGTATTTTATGTTTTCAGTCAACACGATTTATCGAATGCCATATTGTATTTAAGTATTGTAATTGTGCGGATGATACCTCAAAAACTAGATCAGTTTGTAACCCAGACAATTTCTCCCCAGCAGACATTTCATAACTTACAATTTCCTGGTTATGAAATGTTCACGGAAGAATTGTTACAAAACAAAAAGTCTTGGTTACAAAAAAAATCAAAATCTGGGTTTGGAATGAGTTGAAATACCTATCCGTGGACGCCATTAAAAATACTCTCAGAAATTGTCTAGTATTTATATATAGTAATTATACTGTAAATTTTTAAAATGTTAGTATACAAGTTAGTTGCAATGTACATTTTTTGTCTTGTTACTCTTTACAGTTTACTTTTAATATCAAGAAAAGAGAGAATATCTCCGAAATGACTGCCATTGCAGTACTGGCCTGTCGGCCAAACTCGCATCCTTTTGAAGAACGCCGCATGCCTCTTGATGAACCAATGAAAATTGGTCGCTCGGTTGCTAAAGTTCGACCATCTCCTGAAAATGGAATATTTGATTGCAAGGTCCTATCTCGAAATCATGCATTAGTTTACTACGAAGGTGGTTGTGTAAGTACAAATTTCAATTCTGTTGTTGCACTGATATTACCTTTCATTCCCAGAGTAAAGTTATGTAAGTCACTTCTGAAGATAAAAACAAGCTTTCTTGGAAACACATCTAATTTTACATTGCTGCGCATGGTGGTGATAATCATCAGCACCAGTTTTATAGCTGACTAAGATAGTTTGCTCAGATTGAGGCTTTACAACTAAAAAAGTATTGTTCACTGCACACAAAGCTATATACTGTAGGCCTGCCCTTATTTGGCTGGCAATAAATTTAAGAATTTGCCTATAGTCTGTACTGTGCACCCTCCAAATCGAGACCCCTCTAAATCAAGACCACTTTTTCAAAGAACCAAATTTACTGTTTTCAATCTTTTAACAAAGATTTACCCTCTTAAAGTGGGGACCAAACCAGAAACATTCCCAAATTTTCAGGTCCCAAAAGTCATCTTCAAGTGGAAAGTGAACTGTTAATTTTTAAATGAATCTGTGGATAATTTTACAGATAGCTGATCCTTTTAAATAGCCAATTCAATGCTTTAATTGAAATTTTAAGGGATTTCCTGTTTCTACTGCACAGGCAAATAGTTCTGAATACTGTACATGATTGTTATATATAAACGTGGAGTATTGAATAGTGCAATTGTTCAATGTTCACTACCCATTACAAGTTGTTGCAGTTCATTAAATGATGTTCATCATTCATGCAGGTTATCAGATTGAAAGCTGTATTGAAATTGGCAATTCAATTGAATCAAACATTTACAGTAACTAGCATCTATATTTACACATTCTCTGGGACAAAACTATAGTTAGAAGAAAAGAAACTTATTTTTATTCCCAGGGTTGCTGGAATAAACGTTATAATAATTAAAATCATTGACCTGTTTGTGTCATGTGATTCCCCATTTTTCAGATTCGTGTCTATGGGATTGTTAAGTGGATCTTACCTTATACTGTAGGCTAGGCTCTTGCGATTAGGCTGATGATAGTGATGCTGTTATTAAATCAAGCACAGGAAGTCATGAAATATGTGGAAATGAATACAGGGTATTAAGAGATACAAAGTTTAATAACTGGCTTTACACAGTATTTATTATTGAGATTATTAAAGATAATAATGGAGCGGTATACAGTACATCTCCCAATTACAAACCTCCCATTTACAAACTCGCGATTTTACGATTTTATTTGCAGCGATGACGTGATTACAAACAAACGATCATTTTCAACTACAAAATCATGTTAAAATGTATTTAAAAGTCTTCAGAAATAATATAAAATATTACATCAGCGAAGAAAGTTAGATTCAAACCAATAAAGTGACATACGAGTTTAAAGCAAGTAATATAAATCATTTTCAGCCGAGATACTGTACATTTGAGCTGTGTGTGCTTGTTCAGGTATACCATACAGTAAATCTCACTTTTTGATCATTGGGGGCGCTATTCGCATGGATTCGCGATCTTTATGAAAAGAATAACAACACTCGTTTTGGCATTATATGGTCATGTTTTCGTTCGCAAACCACTTAAAATAAATACTTCACAGTGTGCAAGGTATAACTTTGGCTTCATATTATTTTATTGCAGAAAACTGTAAAATCCAAGTCATATTTTGTGACAAAACTTTGTTCCCATAGCATGGCTTAGGCCTACCTAGCCCTGTACTTTGTAGCATAGGCCTAGGCTGCTCTCACCACACTGAGATGCTGAAAATTTGAACTCTCTGAATTAAGGATTTTCTCATTTGCGAACTCTGTTCAGATGGAGGGGGTACAGTACATACAGTACAGTAATTGGGAGAGGTTTTCTGTACCTGTACAATAAACATGGCTTGAGATAAAGTTTTACTATAGTTAATTCTACTTCCAAAAGTGTTGGATGTTTTGGACTACCTTTTAATGCAAGGGATCCAACAGTGAGTGAATTATAATTCACTGCTACCAAAATAAAACCATGAAAGTTCTGTGTTTTACTATACAGTGCCTCATAATTATTAAATAGCAAACCATCCATCTACTGTACATTAGCCATTTAGATATCTGAGTGTAAAATTACGTAGTTTGTGTATGGTTCACAAAGGCAGAGGTGCAGTACGGTAGTCAGTTTAGGGTAGTACTACCTCACGCATGCGTACATTTGCCGCGTGCAGGAATGTTTATTAAACTACCGCATTCCTTCTTACCGGGTGAAATTGACCAATGAAATGTTGTTACTTAAATAAGTATTTATTATGAGATATAGACATTTTAATAAGGCCTACTATTCTCACCTAAATGATTTACTGATCCATTTAGTACCTGGATCATCTTATTTTTTTTTATGTTTGCAAACTGCATTATTCATGGTAAGTTTATTCATAGAACGTATTCTCTGCCAACCAGTTTGAAAGTTACTGCACCAGAGGTCTCATTTAGTAGAATCCTTTCTGATGATTACATGCTGCCTTGAATAACGTAATTTAAAATTCATACTGTATCACATTGATGTGGTTCTACTCTGATAAATACAGCAAGAGCTACCTACTGTATTTGCTTACATAATAATTCAGTTTGTCAGCCCAAGTATTACTGTGCTTTACTGTAGGCAGTCAGTCCTGTCTTTGTAAGTGAAGTATGTAAATGATTTTAAAATAAATGTATAAATATTCAAACCAGACCTTCAGCAGCTTTGCCCAGTCTGCTAAGCAATAGAAATAAGAATGCAGTCATGCATTTTTTTAGCCCTGCAAGAGCCTACAGTAGATGTATACACTGTATTTCCAGAGCGTCTCCAACTAGCGCTGATGTTGAGGCTGTTAGGAACACTCTGTCTTACCATTAGGCTACACAACTCAACCACAGTAATTATGATGACAGATAGTGATTGATTGATTGATCTTTTTCAAGGATGAATGATGTTAGTGGCACTTTATTTTTAGTAACCACAATCATAGTTTAGTGTTTTTGTAAAAATCAGGTAATTCAATTCAATATTGATACCTCCAAAAGCCACTATTATTATCCGCAAGATAACAATTACACAAATAGGTAGAGGAGTTTGGGGGACGAAATGCATAGACGATAATGTACAAATGACATGTGTGTTTGTTGTGTTATGTTGCTGGCAGTATACTTGCACTTGGCATAGTC
>NW_022696538.1:354389-366075 GCF_011630105.1 Anneissia japonica
TTACTGTGCTTTACTGTAGGCAGTCAGTTCTGTCTTTGTAAGTGAAGTATGTAAATGATTTTAAAATAAATGTATAAATATTCAAACCAGACCTTCAGCAGCTTTGCCCAGTCTGCTAAGCAATAGAAATAAGAATGCAGTCATGCATTTTTTTAGCCCTGCAAGAGCCTACAGTAGATGTATACACTGTATTTCCAGAGCGTCTCCAACTAGCGCTGATGTTGAGGCTGTTAGGAACACTCTGTCTTACCATTAGGCTACACAACTCAACCACGGTAATTATGATGACAGATAGTGATTGATTGATTGATCTTTTTCAAGGATGAATGATGTTAGTGGCACATTATTTTTAGTAACCACAATCATAGTTTAGTGTTTTTGTAAAAAGCAGGTAATTCAATTCAATATTGATACCTCCAAAAGCCACTATTATTATCCGCAAGATAACAATTACACAAATAGGTAGAGGAGTTTGGGGGACGAAATGCATAGACGATAATGTACAAATGACATGCGTGTTTGTTGTGTTATGTTGCTGGCAGTATACTCGCACTTGGCATAGTCAGTATAAAGTACTGTCACAGTGCTGCCGAGAAGTTTACTCGCCAACCCAAACATCCTCCCCCCCCAATATTTTTCCGCCAATTTATTAGACACATCATTTTGATGATCAGTATGACTAGATAAAATTTCAAAAAAAGTATGTTTGTACATGTAAACTTGTTTTGGCACATGTGAAGGAATCTAAAAAAAGGTCTAACAGTCAACATGTTAAATTACCTCATTATTTGTGATATTGTTGTTTCTATACAGAGTGTTACTGTATCTACAGTAATAATAATGTTACAAATAATGTTATTTTATGTTGACATCCTGTGACCTTTACTATCGATGTTTTGAGTTGTATCCTTGGTGCATAGTACACACTACTTGTTAGTATTCATTAAGATGGGAGTCATTCTGTGTTTGATGATGAAAAGGAGATTCCTGGCATACCTACAATATTAAAATAATCAGACCAAAACTGTTACACAATACTGTATTACCTTAGTTGACCATTGACATTGTCTACTTTAATGTTTATAGCACAATGTACTATATATACACAGGCTTTTGTGTAGTCAAGCAATTTTAAAGTGTGTTTCCCGGTGGTGACCTGCCCTGTACTGCCTCTTCGCATTTTGTTTGACACCTCTGCCTGCAGCATCAAAGCCTGCTAATCAGTGAGCAAGCTCAGTTGGCATAGAAATCCACCTAACCAAAAACAGATCTACAGTATGACGTATGAGAATTGTTAAATATTTGTAAACAAATTGAATTATTTCTAAAATCGTCCTACATAGCCGAGGCATAAACATCTGGTTTGATAATTAACAGTGTAGTGGAGCAAAGCGCATACATTGAAAAGAATACTGTATTCCGACAGGGGTCTGAACAGGAGTCTCTAGAGCCTCTGATCAGGGTCCAAGTGTAAAATGCACAATAAATTCCGGGTCAAAATTGTGTAAAATTTGTAGCTTATGCACCAGAATTTACTATAATTTATGGTGGATGCTTGTTTCATCAATTTTGTCATAAAAACAAATTGTATAGTTTTGATGACTAATACACGTGTGCCAATGTAACATTAGCAGTGTGTAAGCTTCTCTATACAATAAAAATTTAACTAAGATTTTCCTCAATTGCCTGTTTAAGATTGTATTGAACGTACTGTACAGCTCCATTCATAATTAACAGTGTCTGAATCGTTCTAACACCTAGTCTAGATATCAAATTTTATTTGGCAAAAATATGACATCAAATGCCCATATAGGCACATCATGACTAATATAGGCATACCATATTCACGCGAATAAGCGTCCTGTTTGAATACTGTAAGCGTCCCTCTCGAAATAAGCGCTCCTAACGTGAACATTTTCTTAAGCGCCCCGCTTGAAAGCACCCTTTGAGTCCTAAAAAAATAATTACAATCATACAGTACAGTACATCACCGACTTAAATTTATGTCCTATGCATTAGCAATTCGGATCTCAGCATCGTCGGTCGATCTGTCTATCCATCCATCCATCTGTCAGTCGGTCTCCATTAAGTTTAACATGGGGTTCAGTTTAATGCATACAGTACTAAGAATCTAGTTCTTGTTTTATTGCTACATCATCTTGGATTTTAGAAATACAGTATTTAAAATCTAAAAATTAATCTCAATTTTCACTGTTTTCATTTAGCGCCCCGTTTAAATACAGTAAGCACCCTGTTTGTAAGCGCACCTCTAAAAGTGTAAACAAACATTTTAAGCAACTGGGCACTTAATTGCATGAGTACAATACATAAATTTTTTTTTTCAAAGAAAGTTTAATAATCTGGTCAGTTTACAGTAATACAACCTATAAACAAATATTCATGAGATTCGAAAGCAGTCACACTGACTCTAAGATTTGCAATTGATTCAAGAGTGAAACGTACAGTAGTTGATTTATAATTATAGTAGTAATACAACAACGCACATGTGCACTCAATAGTTTTAAGTATGATGAGATGTAGCATGGAGGTTAAGGTGCTCGTCTTTTAGTCCTGAGTTCCTGGTTTCAAATCCTTCAAATGCAAGGATATTTTTGACTTACAGATATTTGCCAAAATGTATAACATTTAAAAGAAAAGAATTAATATTTCATATTTTCTATATTTACTACTTTCAACTGGAAATTAGAATTTCTAAAGAAAACATTTTTTTCATTTAATGGATGGGTCAGACTTATCGTTTACAATCTTTCCATACAGTATGGAGTACCAATACTGTATGTTTCTGTCATTGGCAAATAAGTATTTTGTAGGAAACAGAAAGGGTGGAGAATTGTACTCACGACTTCCACAACTGATTGTTTTCATTCTGAACACATTTACAGTTAGTAGGTCCCCAAAAGTTATTCAGTTGGAATCAATGCATGACCTCCAGATTCTCTTTAAATGAGCAATCAAAATGTTTACTTTTTAATTTTTGAAGTTTTTCCTTATTTTTATTTTTTTTTTAATGGATGGCAGTATATCTTTAAGGCCTCATAAGACTTTACAACATTGGTTTGTTTGTATGTTTGAACTAGTTCATAGTCATAAAGAAGTCCATGGGCAGGTACTATATTAAAATTTATGCTGAATGTAAATGTTGAAGAATAGACCTACCATCGGGCCCGGCTATAGTTTGCAGTGGAATGCTTTGCATAATTTACTGTATGTACTAAGCTTACTGTAGTAATAATTTAACAAAATCAAATTTATTATGTTTACCATAACTGTTACTGTAGTGTCACACATCACCTTTGTGAACGAAGAATTACAGGACTACTATACCTAATGAGTTGATATTTTATAAGGTGTACAGTAGTTAAAAAGCTAACT
Organism: Anneissia japonica; assembly: GCF_011630105.1. NCBI lineage: Eukaryota > Metazoa > Echinodermata > Crinoidea > Comatulida > Comatulidae > Anneissia > Anneissia japonica. The sequence goes on from NW_022696538.1 coordinate 357,783, forward strand.
GAAACAACTATCAGACATACATGCAAGACTGCAATTACGTTTTAAATCACAATTTGTGACTCAACAGTTGATACAATGCAGTTTATTTTTAAACCTCCTAATTTGAGATTCCAGAATATTTAAAAACAACTGGGACACAGTTTATCGATACAGGCATTTTTTGTTAAAAGTTTCTATAGTGTACAGTATGCAAAGGAATTAACTAACTGTACAGTAACTGTGCACTGTTGTTTTTATATCAAATGAGCAGACAAGTGATTTTCTTCATAATGCTTATTAAAATTGCATCTGTTCAGTGTTTGGTATTTCATCTCTGTTCTGCTCTTGTGATTACAGGCTAAACAAGGCTCAGAATTGACTTTGCTATTTCTGGGGCAAAAGCTGAATCTTATCTCATTAATCCAAGACTTGTTTAGTTCACTCATGTTAATTAGCTACTGTACTGGTAAAGCGATGAATCATGCCTACCGTAACGGGGACCTTCTCAAAATCTAGAAAACGGAATTCTAATAATTATTTTATTTTATCATCAGCCTATCACTACAGTGAATGCTGTAAAGTCATCCTTTAGGTTGAAAGGTTAAAAAATAGCTAAGATTTTAAACAGAGACCTAGTAGTTATTACAAAAAGTATTGATTTAAAAAGTACCAAAATACATGTTTAGAATTATGTTTTTAATCTTAATTGATTATCTATTGTTTGTGTAAACATCTATCTACTTTATTTTTATCAGACTCTCTATGACATAATTAACAGTCTGCACTCTATCCTAATGACAAGACTAAGGATAACCCTTCTGGCAACTGAACATTTTGAAATATAGGTACAATGCCTCCTCATTTAATGGCTCATTTAACTTTGTACGGTTTTTACGAATATCCAGAAATAACAGAGATAAAAAGTTGAAAATTGCCACATAGACTGACATTTGGCCACTCTTCGAAGAATACCATACATTTAAAAGTGACCATTGGAACAATATAATTATGGTGGGTATGACATAATAGTGATACGTTTGAAAAAAGTAATGAAAACAAAGAAATATACAGTAGTTTAATTTTTTAGTAATGTGCCATATCTAAACAAACGACGTGTACTCTTTTGACTCATCTGTTTGTATACAGTATGCTTATACACGAAAATATTTGTTTTTAACTCCCAGTTTGTTTTTATTCTGTATTTGCTTTAATTTGCCTATTGCTATTAGTGAAACATAGTACAACTGTTTGATAAAATTTTAATTCCCATGAGCAGGTGAGACAGAGGCCATTCAACTCTATTTTGGAGTCAAGTCATACTGTACTTTCCGCTCCAGTTAATGGGTACATTCATTGCTTGTGTTATAGTGCTACACTGGTGTACACTCATATAATACAGTAGTTTCAAAGTGATAGCTAATTTCAAAGTGGCAGTACTAAGAGAAGTCGTACAGTTCACAATGTACATTCAAATATAAAATGATGCTAAATCACAGCCAATGATATGATGTCTGAATGTTTGTTTCCTACTAAAAATAAGGGTGAACGCACACCAAAATGATGGCATTATAGGAATTTCATGTTAAACTTAATTGAAAACCTAATGAAAATTTGCTTTAAAAACATATTGCGATTGCCAGATTTTTTTTCAGATATATTGTGATGTATCCTAATGTTTGTTTACATCATATTAATAGTTTAGAAAAAATATAATGATCCATACTGTTTGTGAAGATAAGATTATACTTTAAATTATTTTATTGATGAATTCTTCAAAAGACAGTGTTGGTAAATATTTAAAGAAATGGGTTTGGTAACCTTACAGTAGCCTTACAGCATAACAAAATAGCACACAGTTTCTAAATTAATAACAATAAACACAGTCTCATACTTTCTAATATATTAACCACTTATTTCAACATGCATACAAAGTTAAAAGTGCATTCTATGACCTCTGCAGTTGACACTTAGGCATGATTTACGAGAAGCAACACTAAAGAAAAATATATTTACTGTACTTCTCAGTACAATGGAGCTAATAGTACTGTACTTAGAATTAGATATTTTTATGATTAAAAAATTGTTTAAATAAATTGTTTAATGTAAATTTATATGTTGGTAGTTGGTTAGGGATTTATTTGAAGAGTTGAGCAGGCACACATGTTTATAAACTGATTCCATAGACTGCTCATTCACACGAATCATCCTTTCTGCCTTCGTGGTGTCAACATTTCCTGGTTGGGCAATACCTAACTTAGCCCCACTGTGATGCCCGAAAGTGGTACTTTCAGCCAGCTGTCTCTGGCCCACATGTTAGCACATCCCCTGCTCCTGACTGTGAAAGATGAAGCACAGTTTATTTACAGTACTGTAGAACCTCGTTTTACCTGCCCTAGTTACTGTATACGAACCCTCAGTTTTACGTACGCCTCATACCGACGATGACATCAAAAATTTATTATTTCAATACTATAACAATAAACAAACCATATGCAAAGTATTTGTATTAAACAGCAACATTGATTTTGTCTAATTAACGGGCTGTTATAATCTACTGAGCAAGATGAAATTTCTTTCCTACTTTAGCTTCGTGTGGAATTTTCTACATGTCGTATATTTAATCTTTACATTACAATATTTTCATGTTCTTTAGTTAAATAAAATATAAAAGTGATGAATTAATACACTAGACATTATTTGAACACTTTATTATGATACGTAAAGTGATGAATAAAAACACTAAACACAGGCCTAGGCCTATTTGTAGGCCTAGGCGTAGAGTACTGTATACACCTACAGTAGGTCTAGTAGGTAACATCGTTTGTTCATAACATACGTTTATTTGAGTGTTATGTATGTAATAATAACAATATGTTAAATTTATTTAGCACTTAACGCCAACAAGGCGCATTACTAATTACGTATTAGGTCAAAGGTCACTACAAATTTAACCTAACCTCAATTTTATGAATCCCCGATTTACGTACGCCCTTCGGTTCAGTACCGTATGTAAAAGCAAGGTTCTACTGTAGGCCTACTGTGCTATCTTTCACCCAGATTGCTGAATGATCTGAGCCTTGTATTAATCATTCTCTGTCCTGGATTATACAGTGTATTATTGTTCATATTTATTTATATCATGCTTGTTCAAACTTACTTCCAATTCATTTTGTTTTTTGCAAAGTGATTTTGTATAGAAAATGAAAGAATAATATTCACATCCATTAATTTCATTGTAAATGAGAAAAGCTAAAGTATTTGTCTGTTACAGTATGCATGACTGATTTTTTCATCAGGAAATTCAACAATTAAATTTTGATTTAGTGAAATATTGAAATGTCATTTGAAACACAAACAAATCTGTGCTCTGAAGCACTATGTATTCTTGGGGGTTTTTTTTGTACACCTACTGTATAAAGATATCTATTATTTATTTTACAGCCGTAATTTTTCACCATGACCATTTATACTTAGGCCTTGGTGAATTCAAGGGGGGAAGGGATTGTGGGGAAACCATCCTGGCTTCTCCCTTCCCCACTAAATTTTTGAAAATATTTTTTTAAAAAATGAGAAAAAAAAAGATTAAACATAAAGATTATTCTAATTTAAATCTGAGAGTGCCATTTTCGATCTGCTGTAGCCATGAGATTTCCAAACTCAGCCCCAACCATAATGGGGCTACATGTAAGTAAGGTGGTATCCCTTCATCTAAGGTCCTTCACACGGCCACATACTGTATATTTTGAATTCCTGGATTCGCCACAGCATTATTTTTTGTCCAGTCTGAATCGGTCTATTATAACATGGTAGTAAGTATTCGTTCAGGGCGATTTATAATTTGACCTGTGGAAGGATGAGGTAGTGAAATGTTAATATAAATTGATCCACAGTGAAGGTCATCATATAATGGCGATTCCTGGTATTGAGGGTCAGTGCGGTATTTGAAGATATTGGCTACAAAGGATAAACAGTAATTACCCTTATATAGAGAGTGGTACTGACTACAACTGCACATACAGTTTGTTCAGCAGTTGTTTTTCGATTGTATTTTTTTAGGTTTGTTTTGGTGTCTACTCTTGTTTTTGGGCAAGTAGATGCTATCATCTCTCATAGTTTAATGTCTACTGAATTCTGTCTGTGGCACGGACACTTAACGTTATAAAGGCGGGGGGGGGGTTTGAAACTCTCACTGTGCAAGTGGCTTGTGTCCTTGACAAGGAACTTTATCAACATTGTCTCTATCCACCCAGGAGGATAATGGGGTACAGTACACTGTAAGGTTCAAGTGAAGAAAATGCTGATTTATTTCTTGCGTTGCAGCAAACTATGGAATACTCCATAGGCATCGTTCCAGTGACCGGGGTAATAATGTGGAGAAGTGCTCGAAGACTATAGGTATTTGAGTAGAGCACTGAATATGAATATTAACATAAAGATGGATGAGAAAAAAAGGGTTTTAAGTCTAAAGTAACCTTAAAATAAGGAAATTTATGGTAAGGGAGTTGCAGAGTTTTAGGGCAGCGACTTCAAAGGAGTGCTCACCATGACATTTAGTTTGCATTTAAAGTACTGTACTATGAAACGAAGCTACTGCGCCAACTGTATAGGGGACCCGGTTATTATGACAGATTCAGGAAAGTGATAGTAGACAAGCAGTCTGCTAGTCACCCCTAGGAAGCTATCTATCAATGTGTAAAAGGCTTTCCTCTTGACCTTGGTAAAATGTTAATGCCCTGTAACCTTTTTACTAGGCCCCTACTGTATATCTTATTGCTTTCAGTTTTAGCATTCATTTGATGCATTTAACAATATTAATTTGAGTAAATCTGACCTTCACTTTCAGTTTTTCAAAGTTTCAAGTATTGTTGTTTCTATTTGAGTAGAGCACTGAATATGAATATTAACATAAAGATGGATGAGAAAAAAAGGGTTTTAAGTCTAAAGTAACCTTAAATAAGGAAATTTATGGTAAGGGAGTTCCAGAGTTTTAGGGCAGCTACTTCAAAGGAGTGCTCACCATGACATTTAGTTTGCATTTAAAGTACTGTACTATGAAACGAAGCTACTGCGCCAACTGTATAGGGGACCCGGTTATTATGACAGATTCAGGAAAGTGATAGTAGACAAGCAGTCTGCTAGTCACCCCTAGGAAACTATCTATCAATGTGTAAAAGGCTTTCCTCTTGACCTTGGTAAAATGTTAATGCCCTGTAACCTTTTTACTAGGCCCCTACTGTATATCTTATTGCTTTCAGTTTTAGCATTCATTTGATGCATTTAACAATATTAATTTGAGTAAATCTGACCTTCACTTTCAGTTTTTCAAAGTTTCAAATATTGTTTCTTCTATAATTGTTCTCTCGCCATATACTTGTCCTTACCTTTTGTTATACAGTAAATTATAATTCTTTTGTGAATTATTTAATAATTTGAATCTTAATGTTGTCTGTCTGAAGTTCAAGCTTCATTGATGTCCTAATTATTGGTAATCATTATCAACACTTGTAGTTGTTCAGCCCACTGCATGCAAGCGTAGTAGTGCCTCATCAAACAACTAATATACAGCATATCACAGGTTTAATAATTAATTTATAATAATTAAATCTTAAGAGTTTAAATTACAACATTGAAATCAATTTAGTAAAATTAGAATAATAATTTATATTAATAGCGGGGTCCTGCACAAAATGGGAATACAATACCTCTCGGCCGACTGTACAGCTCATAATTATTATAAAATATATTATTAATTGAAAAATTAACAAAGAAGGAACTATTTCAGCATTCACAAACATACCAGGTTTTGTCCAGGAAAAGATTTATAATAATATAGTGTGAATGATTGTAGGTTGAGGTTTATGATAAATTACAGTAATCAAATTACAGTAAAATATTCTGATAACATATACCATTAAGCATGAATAGACTTAATTATGTTTCGTTAGTCTACTACAGTATTTATTGGTATGCACTCTATTCGAAGTTTCAATAGTGTGATATGCAAGATGGCTTACAGTGCATCTTTCTTTGATTTTAATAACTACAGAAGTCATAATTTTCTGCACACATTATTTATAAAAAAAATAACCATTTCCTTTCTCTTTTAGAGAACAAGAAATGCTGTATTTATGTTATTTCTTGTTTATGTGTCTATGCCCCCTCAGGGCTGAAAGGGTAAATCCATGGAGGTGCATGATGGGTCATGTGTCATCTTAGGTACCTTATTAAAAAGTCATAAAAAAATACACCACACATTTCCTGATAACCGAATCCTATGTGGATGCTTTATTAGTAAACAATACAGTATTACAGAATAAGGCATAGACACATGCTCCCAAACTGATGCAGTTCCCCTTAAATTCACTCTGAATCCAACACAATTATTATACTATAATTCTCAGTGTTTAGAAACCCACACTGTGTTAAATGTACCAAGGACAAAACAAAGCTAGCGAAAGAAAGCAGTACAGTGTTAGTTGAGTGTAAGCATGAATTGTTTGAAACCCACCATTGTTTGTAGGTTCACTGTCATCTACTGTACTCTCAATAACTGTAAATACCGTACCTTGTATAATACGCTTCCCACTGTATCAATGGATTATCTCATATACAGTAGCCTACAATAATCTGTAAATTACATAACTATGAACACCTTGGATTTATAATGGATTTTCCTCCACTGAAATCCATATTCCATTTTACAGTATCCATACCTTCAGTGGATTTACAGTACCTAACTACATTATACAAAAGTATCCTTGGATTTGCCAACATAAAACACTCTGAGATTAAAAATATTTAAACACGTCACCAAGATATTTTTGTACCATGGTTCGGAGGTGTATGCTACTGTAAGTAAATTTTAAGGATAAATTTTTATTTAAAAAAAATACCTTGATGTTTTAAATTTTGTAATTAATAAATCATCTGATAATTTTTATGGTTTACTCAATTTAATAGATTGAAAACAAATTTCATATGTATGAATTTTTTGGCGGAAAACTGGACAATGATGTGTAATTCTTCATTTTCCCTTTCATTCTGCTTTCTGGGACATCTCTCTATAATTGTTTCCCTTACACTGTCAATGTGCACCATCCAGGTCTAATATTACTTTCACATCATCAATATAATAGCTACAGTATAAGTTGTTGTCTGGTGCAAAATACTGAGAATAAGAATTTATATAGTAAAAAATTAGCCTATCAAAAATTTACATTTTACTCACACTAATAATAGTATATATTTACTAGGCCTCTTCAAATACTTTTTGATGAATTTATTAATTATTATAATTAATAAATGTATCAACAAAGTATTAAAATTAGCATTTGAAAATACTTTTGTAATTCACTTGTCAATTTTAGTCCTGGGCCCCCCACCCCCGGGACTGGGCCATACTGTAGCTAGGCACATTAATGTAATATATACATGTACACATTAGTTATTTCCCTGTAGTACTGTGGACGTACCTAAAATATACCCATAGATATAATAGGCCTCAGAAGTGTCAGGAATTTTACACGTTATAGTAGCCACGGTTGCGGGTGTGTAGGCCTAGGCTAGGCCTAGTGCTGTCAACCGGATCTGGTCATACCTACTGTAGCCTACACTAGGCCTAGGCATTCAGTCAGCAATTACTGTATGTTTTGGTAATTAAAAAATTGCCTACAGATACTGTAGGCCTACCATCATGTTTTTGTTGTTTATAGATCATGGTATAAATTACATAATAAAATTTGAACCTCCAACCACACAACGCCGAGGACCGACGTGGTGGCGCATGTGAGTGTGTTGCGTGAGCAACTTTTAACCGTGAATTTGACTTAGCTTGCTTCAAAAATATTCTAGTACATGAGCCAAGGCAAGGAAATCTGTTTCTACTACGTGTATTCATTTTCTTATTTAGACCTAATTTCTGTTTTGATATTGGATAATTAAATTCTATCAATCAGTAAAATCAATCAGTTATTTTCATTTTCTCAATATGTCACTCCTTTTTTTTCGCACTTTTCCAAACTTCCATGGAAATCTGCTGATACGCATGCATAGTGCTTCCATTAAGGAAGCTCATCTCCTTGGCCTAGCTCCTGCCTAGCTCTCACATGCTTCTGCGATTCAGACCTAGGCTAGACCTTCAAGTAGGCCTTATCAACCAATCATTTATAAGCGGGGAATTTTACCGGGACTACGGCGGTAAGTGGCGGGGACTTAGCCGGGGATGTACTTTAAAACGATGCCCCGTATTTCCGGGAGGTGGCTGGGACTTTCACATGTATGTAACCATTTTGGAAATTACATCACCGGCTAAGTC
>NW_022696538.1:366118-371957 GCF_011630105.1 Anneissia japonica
AGGACTACAATTGAAGTGCATAAGTGGGAGTAATATGTGAATTTTTGATAGACTCATTTTCTACTATAAATTCTTTCTCAGTAATTTGCACCGGACATACCGATGAAAGCATACAGTACTCAGGGTTTATGCTGGCCAAAAGAAAAAAAAAATATTTAGCAATTTTGCTAATTCAGTATGAAAATAATTAGCCAAATAAAAATTTGATTAGCTAAAATAAGAATATAATAGCAATGATACTGTAGCTTTAATAATTTTATATTTTTTACTAATTTTGAATGAAAATATTTAGCAAAAATCAGATTTTATTTAAGGCTTTCGCTATTTGGCTAATGCCAGCTAAAAAAACAGTAATATCATAATAATAATTCACTTTCTCTGTTAGAAAATAAACACAGTTTTATTGCACATTTACATTAAGGTCGAAGGTCAATAACAGGTTCAAATTTCATGATATACCTGGATTCATAGTCTATGCATTTCCATAATTAAACGATGAGTCATGCTTACTACTACTGCATTTCACTGTTTTGTATTAGAATTAAAAGGCTGGAGAAAATTATTTTCATATTCAGCTTTACTTGCAAGTTGTTGTGTTATCGTTGACCAATAGTGTAAACTTGTACAATGGGTATTCACAATTCATATACTGGCAAAGTATCAAATTATATTGTGTTGTTATAATGAAGATTGGTAATAGGCAGTGAAATATAGGTCAAGTGATAATAAATTAATGTTTTCAAGAATGCAGGTCTACTGTATGTTTATCTGATAATGAGTTAAATCCATTGAGATATGGCTAAACCTAGTACCTAAACTTAACTTTTTAATTTGCATTCAATTTGAACTGAAGACAATATTTTAATAAAAATTCTATGGAGTAACTAGGGAAATGTACAGTACAGTATGCCAATATACAACAACTATGACCTACTATTTATGACAGTTTACAACTGAAAAATTTACACAGAAACCAGCAGAAAACAGCAATAACTAAGTGAAAGTAATACTATCATAATAATTATATTATTGTGATAACGATACTAACCAATTTAAGAATCATGTGCAGTTTCTCTCTTGCACATGATTAACATGGAATGAAGAGCGATTTATAAACAAAATTATCGGTATACAGTAGTACTGTACAAGTTGACTGGATGGGCCTACAGGCTACTGTACTGTATGAAGTGAAAATATATTGTAGTGATATTATCACCTTGAATATATTTCTATTGACTTGGAATCAATAGTCAATGTTGTTGATAAGCATAGCAATTCATTGAAAATATTATCATCACTTGCTATTATCAACCATCACAAATAACTTGCACAAAAGTTTAAAAATGTAACATTGATATAAAATTTGTATTCATAACTGGTTATTCAGAATGGTAAATTGATTAATTTTTTTCTATGATTTCAATACTAAATTATTTACCATTATAAGGGACTTGGATGGGAGTTTATTCGATGGAGGCGTTAATTTTATTTGGTGTAATGGATGTATACGCAAATAAAATGCCCTTAAGTTTCACTGTAAGTGTGGAACTACATAAACACATAATTATCATTATGAAAATGTGTTAATTTGTGTGATCATACAAATTTATTGATGCCAATTCTACTTAGAGTAAACTTTTTTTTTAATTTCCTTCACATCCAACAGCGAGTACACTCGCGCCACTTACAGGATGAGAATGACGCTTTATAAACCAAGCCTCTTTATGAGGCTTAGGGAGTGGAGTTGTTTTTAGTCATCAGTCCTGCTGTGACAGGAATTGAACCAAGCACCCTGTGATCAGAAGGCATGCACCTTAACCACTGAACTATTCAGTAGAATGTGTTGAGAATGATGTTGCTTCCATTTGATTTTTTTGACAGTTATTCAAGGAAAAAATAAACACCCTGTGTACGGTATTCCAAAAAAAGGCTTTTGGGCCAGGGGGCTTAATCGAGGGAGGGGGTTGCATTATTCACATTGGGGTGTTTATTGAAACTCAGTTTTTAAAAATCTTCATCTTCAGTCTGTGATAATTAACATACTGTATTGGTAGTTTTGCTGCTTCTGTGATCATTTACATACTATATATAGTTACACTGCTTCCTACGCGTATAATTCTGTACACTGTGACTACAATTACAATGCTATACAGTAGATCCAAATTACTGTAAAATTGATTATTACTAACTGAATTGAATTATTTGGACAGAAAAAATCATTTTATTCATTCTTAGTAAAGTGGCAATTATTTCAAATATGTAATTCATTATTTCAAAATCAAGAATTTAAAATGTGTACTGTACATTAAATAAAGACAGGATTTACATAATTTTATAATACTTAAAAGATTTAAAAACAACATTCTTCTGATTTCAATTGTTATTTCGCATTGTAAAATGGCCTATACATTAAGTACAGGTATCTCGTTATGTTTAAAAACAAAATGCATACTGTAAACATTTTAATTGTATTTCACCTTTTCTCACAGTAATCCATACTTTTGGTTTATAGATTTATAAATCTCAGCTTAGAATTTAATAGTTCTAAGCAACCTTCGTAATCTTATTCATCAAAAACCATCTTATATACAGTACTACCATTTAAAAAATATGCCTGTCCTGGGTTCAAATCCTGGAATTTCATTCTAACTTCAAATTGAGACATTTCATGAGTGAGGTCATTGCGTAATTGATACATTCCATAAATGGTTCTACAAGTATTCCTAGTTATTGGACATAAAAATATATTTTCAGCATAAAGTATTAACATATTTAATGTGTGCCATTAAAGTTTATTAAATCAGCACTTAACTAAAGAAATTACATTAGAATAAATTAGCTCATTTATCTTCCTTTCGTTTGGAAAGGTTATAAGCATTAACGAAATCCATTGAGTTCGTTCACTTAATCTTCCATGCACACTTGATCAGTGCTCCGTTCACTTGTTCAGGTATGCTAACATGTATTGCCATAGCAACCAACACACATTTATAGCTGCCTTAAGAAGTTTTATTTTATAATACATTGCTTTCAAGCTGATTAAAAAAAAATGTACACACTACTGTATATTTGGGTGTGTATTTGGTGTTTGGGTTTGGAAGGGGGTAGGTTTGGGTTTGGAAGGGGATGTCTCCCTGCTCAACATAGGGGGTCCAGGGGTGCAACCCCCTGGAAGCTATAACAATCGATTTTAAAATCGTTTGTTTAAAATGGCCGCATTCTCTTAGGGACGGCGGCTAGGCAGAATAGGACGTAATGTAGATTACTTATTCTTACATTTTCAATTTATTTTTTATTAAAAAAAAAGACCCGGTAGGAACAGCCTGCTAATTCGGTAGGCGGTAGAAAAGTGAAAAAAATCGGTAGACTACTGTGTAAATTGGTAGGGTTGGCAGGTATGAAAAAACCTTTCTAAGTGAAAGACAAATTTACCTTTTAAGGAACAATTGTTAGGGAATAATTTTTTTTTTAAATTTTGACATGAAACAGTCAGATAAAATATAGTAAAAACTGGATTACAGTATGTTTAAATGTGATACATTCCTTTTATTTGTCACATTATTCTTGAAAATCTTATTTACGTTCATTGGTTAACTTGGTTAACTTCAAATTCTGTTAATAATTTTAGTGGACATTAGTGGCTTTCGCTAAAGTGGTGCGGCTACCTTCAACTGTACTGTACTAACGTAATTTGAATAATGAATTTGTATAGTACTTGTGTTGCTTTTGCTGTGTGACAACTCATCATACAAAAATTGTTATTAATATTGTATTTGACATATTGACAAAGTACCCTTCTAAAGTATATTTACAGATTTCTGCACATAAAACTTTTATTTCTTTACCACTTGCTGAACCTTTGCGGTGAGATTATTTATACTAGAGGAAAGAGGAATTCTATGGGCAATTCCATGGTCACAGACCGACTTTTTAAGGCATTCATAATGGTAAAAAAACGGTTTAAATATTACAGATAAACCAGTAAATCTGAAATTCCAAGTAAATTTTATACTTCTTCCCTTCCCACACACTTTTAATTGACAATATTACAAATATCAAAACATAAAGTCATTTATGAAATATTGATATTAATATGTTTGGTCACAGACCGACTTAAAAAAAAAGAGAAAATTTTACAAATATAAACTTTGTGCAATTCTATTGAAAATATTACGAAAAGATTTATGGTAACACATCCAGTATGTAAAATCATACAGTATATAAGGAATTAGTATCAACAGAGAAGGTGATGTAAAACTACATCATGGGAATGGCAGGGTAGATGGTACCACCTTGGGTCTGGTCACAGACCGACCTATTGATTTGCATGATAGTATATGATGGAATCTGGCACATTATAAGTAGAAAACACTTTATATATAAAATTAAATACTAAGAACTTGTTACCAAACATTGTATATAAAAAAGCATAACTTAATTCCTTATAGTAAACAAAAATTTATTTTGTAATAAAATCAGATTATTTAACATATTAAGAATGGTATTATTTACCTAATAAACATCACAGAAAATAGTCTTAAGCAATATCATGATTGCTTGGATGTTAATTGATCTGACCCAGTCAATAAATACTCTAGTACTTATTGAAAAAAGGCATATTAAACCAAGAAAATTATGAAATGCATTTTATGCATTATGGGTATCTGGAAGTGTTTTCACATCCTCCCAGCGACCATCAAACATGCTCCATTTTCCATCCATGGTTGCCTTTGAAATGAATAGCATTGTTTTTTTCTTTAGATGTTAATGGCAATGGTGGCGCTAGATGTTTGCCAACAAGGGGTCCGACGTGTCTGGTGCAGGGGTCCGAACCAAAGCAATGACAAAACCTCGGTCGATAGCCCGAAACAAAAAAATCTCTGTTAGGGTTCTTGAAGGGAGTTTTTATGGCTTAATTTAACCCTAAATGTGTTTTTAGACCACAATATTAGGGATTAGCAATCAAGATAGCGTTATTTGGATTGAAAAATTATTATCTTAAAGGATTTTTGGTCCGACGACCTATTCGTTCGTCGAAAGACAGGGGGTCCCGGCCTTCCGACAAAGAAAATTCCCCCACCCCACTGACGTCTCCGCTGGTTAATGGCATAGAGAATAGTAACTATACAGTATTTAAATGTTGAAATCAAGATCTATACTGAATAATAAACTACAGCTTTATGTATTTGAAGATTTTACCCACTCAGCTTCCAACTACTTAGTCACATGGTTTAATATACCCAATTTGGTGGTTGTTGAGAACTCGATTATGAAGAAAATCATTGTTATTTTCAAATAAACCACTATATGTCCTTAGAACCTTTCCCCTCAGCCCAACTAATATTAATGTAATAAAAATATGAATAAATAAGTCCAAAAATTTAAATAATCTTGTCAGTGAATGTTAGCCTAATAGCTTCAATAGTTTTATGAATTTCACAATGGTTGAAAGCTGCATGACTTAATAAACCTAAAAAATGTTGTTTTTTTTGGTCACAGACCGACAAAAATATTAGGAAATATTTTTGCCCCGCCTTAATATTTTATTGTAAATGAATATTACTTTTTGTCACAAAAACTAATAAAATAAGTTAAGTTCTCCAATTTAAAATAAAAATGACTGGCATAAATGGCAGTTTGTTAGTTTCTAGAGACTTTGAAAAAACATGACATTTTCATATTTTTTTAATATTTTCAAAATTATGTAATTCAATTCCTATATATTTTTATACATCCACACAAGAAAAGTTTCATCAATGAATCCTAAAAATTCATTTTTTAAGCTTTAGTTTGATATAAAACTTGTTTACATTCCTCAAAGTTGAAAATTTGCTAAATC
>NW_022696538.1:377601-380921 GCF_011630105.1 Anneissia japonica
GTAATGTTATTAACATGCAATGCTACTGTATGATACTGTGTCATCCAAATGCATAACATTATCAAAAGTTACAGAGTATTATGTCAGTTTTTTCACATGAATGAGAAAACCATTACGCAAACCCAACGCATTAAAAACAGAATATTATCAAAATATGAGTTTCAGGAATATTATGACACATTGGTCAACATATTAATGTGTTACTTCTATTAAAGTACAAAGGACATTAGTCATTTGTGAGTAGTGGCTCTTCTTTGCAATATTTGATAATACTCTAGACTTTGTATTGACCTGAGCTAGGTACAGGTGTTAATGTGTTTATGTAAGTTGTGTTTACGTCCAGTGTTATTTTTTATATCTTCAAGACTAGCTCATTGATTGAGTCAATTTTTTTTGCCTTGCTTTGCAAGCCTGTCAAACCTAGGTAATGGTGATTTTGGAATAAAAATAAAAATATTATTTTTGGCCTGTTTGCACACTGCTGTATAACAATGGAAATATTAGACAAAAGTTAAAACTTTTTAACAATTTTTATTATGCCTACCGCTGCCATAAAAAGAAATCTACTTTTCTTCCTCACAATTGAATATTAAGCAACTTCAGGAATTACCTAGCAACATAAAGACAAACTCTTATCTATTTTTAATCTTCAATAAAATTACATTTTATTTTTTCTCTGCTGAGATGCCAAATTTATTATTTTTTTTCAGTGGACAGTGATTGATTTGACGGCCTATGTTTGTACGAATATTGTACAATGCAGTGCGAGTGTGCAAGCTTTTCAGCTTTTTCAGGTTGGCAAATAGAAGAATAAGAATAAAATACAAAATAAGTAATTTAAATATTGAATTTTTGTGTTCATGTTTATTAGGTCAATGTAGACAGCTGATTTTATCACCTAAAAGCTACATTGAAACAATATAACTTACAAGGTACATACAGTCATAATAGTGTGAAAATCGTTAAATTTACGACCAGGCAATCTAACATTTAAGGGTCTACATATGTATAGAACACAGTAACAGTGTTACTGTACTATTTATGTTTCTATAATATTAATAATTGGCAAGAATAAATTTTATCAATCCTATTATTAAAGTTCCCAACTTGCTTTTCAAAATCAATTCAAAATCTTATTTTTATTGTTTATTTAATTCTTCCTTAAATTGGGTGGCCTGTTAAGTAATATTTGTTTTCCCAAACCTCAATGCATAAATTTAAGTGCAATTGATTCAGCCATAGTTAAAAAATAACAAAAGCAAAATGAAGATGCATTCTTAAGACAAATATAAGATTGATCTAACTAGAATTTGCCATGATTGAACCCACACCCTAGGGATTGGTAGGTGGGCACTACATGAGCATTACCATCCTTTAGTGTTACTATTAAATTAATTGCATTTGAAGTGAAGTTTCATTTTCGGAAATATATTAACCTTAAAAACCCTGTCCAGACTATCAAACTTTATTTGACAAAAACATGTGGCATACAGTACCTAAATATGGTCATAATGACACCACATCACTGTCTCTTATACACATCTAGATGTGTATAAGAGACAGCTGTACAGCCAGTGCCGTTTTCGCATAAATGCGAACGGGTAAACGTCTCCTACAAATCGACCGCTAAACGGCTGTAGCAAGCCTAACCCACACATATTTTTTATCGGTTAGAAAGCTAATGAAATTCTGAACATTTTGATGCCAGTTTTGCTATGGGTTGTTTTTTGAAAAGTTAGAGTAATTTCAGTTTGAAAATCAGATATGCCGAAAAAACGGTATTCAGCTGAGGAAGTATTTTCAGCCGTGCTGGACGACGATGGATCGGATTTAGAACCAGAAATAAATGCAGACAAAATAGGTTTAGGCTTAGGCCTAGACGATGTAGGCCTAGAGGAAATGGATATTGACGATGACTTGCTCTCGAATAGTGATGACCAAAGTGATGAAGATGCAGATAGGCCTAGGCCTATGTCTGGGCCTGACGATCCTCCGGATCAGAACAACGATGAAGTAGCTGTCCCTGCAAGGCCAAGGGGCCGTGGCAGACGGCGGGCGAATATATCTCATAACTAGATGTCTATAATTGTTATTATTGTTTATAATTAGTTGTCATTTATTGAATCATAAAAAAAGGTATTCAAACAAAAAATTAGTTGTCAATCTATTGTGATGTGTGCGGTTAGAATTGTATGTAGTTTATCGGGTATTTATTTGTAGGTGCAATTGTGTTTCGCTATACAGATACCTCAATTCATTTGTCTTATTTGTAATCAAGAATAACTATATTGATCCACTGTAATTAGATATTTACCTGGTCTGGTTTATATTTGACAATTCAATGTTCTTAGCCTACAAAAATGTTCTGCCCATAGTTTTCTATGCACAAATTTCAAATAAATGTGATATTCTCATTGATAATTTGTTTTCTTGTGGAAATCATTGTATTATATTGTGTTGCATTTTAGTAATTGTGGGTTACTTAGGAAAATAATTTGTTAGTAAGTTATCTTCAGGATCTGTGAGTTCATTTCAAAAAATGTGTGTGAAAACAAGAAAAAAAAACCAAAAAAAATGCATACTTCTCTGATTAAGAATGGGACAAAATATTTTATTTGGGATCCAATAATTGGTTATAAAAATAATGTATTATAAATAACATCAGCAACTTTTATTCAGAACTATCCAAATGTCTTTCAAACTCTGTAAAAATAAGCAAAGTCATAGCAAAACATTTTTTAATTATGGAGGAGAAAACATCTTCAGTTTTGAATCAAAAAATGGCTATAAATTGTAGAATAAATAGCATAGGTATATGTAAAAATCTATGCTGAACAAAGTTTTTTTGGTTTATTTTTTCATATTTTCAATAGTTTATGAGTTATGTGACAAATAATAACACACTATCAAAATTAGGCTTTAAGCTGACCTTGGTAAATAATCAGCTGGCACACAGCGTATTATGGCAGTGTAATCAGCTGGCACTGTGGTTGGCTTAACACATAAACAGCCGGCAGTGAAAGGGTTAAAAGTTTGAAGTTTTTCGGAAAAGTACTCGAAATATGGCGGAAAGTCAAAAATTTGCACTAAGCGCTCAACTCGGCGAGATAAGCACTTTTGTGCAAAAAGTGACAATGTTAAAAAGTTGATTCAAAATGTAATTTTTTTTTGTTAGGCACGGTGAGATAGCCTTAAACAAAGACTATCCCATTGAAAGTTTGAAGTTTTTCGGAAAAGTACTCGAAATATGGCGGAAAGTCAAAAATTTGCACTAAGTGCTCAACTCGGCGAGATAAGCACTTTTGTGCAAAAAGTGACAA
>NW_022696538.1:381506-407027 GCF_011630105.1 Anneissia japonica
TAAACCATGGGCAAGGCCCATATGTGATTGCCCAGACGGATCCCATAAAGGAAAAATATGGGGTAGCCCATAAGACTTTTCCCAGATATTTTGCATATGGGCCCCATGTGGGATTGTTACCTGGGTACCGTTGCAAAAAAACGAAGGATGCATAAACATAGCAAAGGGGTTCGTTATTGGTCTGTCTCTTATACACATCTATTGGTAGTGGAATCCCGGAAGGTTTGTATTAATTAATTTTTTTTCTATTAAAAGTTGGAATGCTAAAATAATTCACGTCAGCTTGAATAGGAAGAGATCACAAATGAATCAACTCCTCATATAAGCATGGAGGAAATATATTAAGATGATAAGGCAGGCTGATATATTTTTTTTTTATAATTAATTTCACTATCTAGTGACGTAATACAGTAGACTATGTACAGTAGTACATAGGGTAGTCCTACACAATTCTTCATAATCCCATCATTCCATTTAAAATTAAATAAAATGTGATGTTTGGTTAAAATATACTTTACTTTACACGTTCTACTATTTAGGCCTACTAGAATAAACAAAAAGTAGGCCTATATTATATTTTCTACATACTGGTCAATTTTATTCAAAAATTATAAAGTTCAGCTCCCGGCTCAGCTAGTCGAAGTTTCGTTTTCATCACATAACAAAACAGTTTGATCATAGTACTCGTACGTTGTCAGCCAGACGCAAGACTTCAAGCCACGTGATGAAAACCAGCTCGTCAACGAGATATGAGGTCTTAGCCTGAGCTAAGCAAGTTGTGATTTTTAATCAAAATAAATTAACATTTGAAAAAAAATGTCTCACATCATCAAAACTGTGTTTGGAATATAGGCCTTTGTCAAAGCTCCCCCTCCTCCTCGGTGCACCGCACATGTGTCCTGTTTTACAACCTTGTGGGCCTACGTAGTTACACTCTGCTTATTTACATTGTACTTTCATATATCTCTAATATTTGATTTTAAATACCCTTTAAAACCGCCAAACTATATTCTTCACATATACATTCACAATCACAATGTTGCCTGTGTTGCACTGCGTATCCAGCGGATTCACTTAAATGATTGGACATATTCAGTGGCGTATCTAAGGGTGTGGGGGGGGGGACGAACTCCCCTCCAAAAAATAATCGACCCCAGTCGATCCCCCTCAAAAAGAAAATCTCGGGTCAGGCCTGTATGCAGCTTCAGCCAATTGGAGGGGGGATTTCAGGGCATGGGGTCCAGGGGCCCGCTTAAGGGCCCCGGTGGGGTCAAGGAGGCGAAGCCCTTGTGGGGGGCCCCTGAAGCATGTATATGGCATATTTATTTAAATACTTGCAGGGTCCTCCTCTAAATAATGATACATTAACTTCTTTTTCAACACAGGATTTCAAGACAGTTGTCAACAACACACAGCAAAAAAACATACAATGTAAATAAGTAAATTTGAACATTAATATTTATTATAACAACAAAAAGAATTTTTATTTCTGCTAACGTCCGCGTGTGTGTCAGGAAATTCCAACAAGCGCGAAAACTCCAATCTCGTTTTCCAGAAACAATTTAATGCCTCGTGATTGGTTAACAGCAGCTTGACAACAAGACCCTCATAAATATTCACGCTTCGCACTCTCTGATGATCACACACTTACTGCACGATCTCTGCTGGGATTTTAAGAAAAATAAAATTCTGAGTTATATACCATTGCAAAAAAACGAAGGATGCATACACATAGCAAAGGGGTTCGTTATTGGTAGGGTGGGGGTTCAGACGAATCCACAGGAACCCCCTCGCTACGGGCCTGCGGGTAGATAAAAATCACCTAAAATTACTCATTTTGCGAGTTAGGGCCCCCACCTAATCGTCGAGCCATCCTCCCCCCTTTTTTTTATTTTTTTATTTCAAGACTCATACACCACTGGACATAATTTAAAATATCTTCATTACAGTACTGGAATGTGTACCGTATTTATTTGTAAAATTGTGCGATTCTTCATTTAAACAAAAACATCGTTTCGTTTTGCATTCAAAACACCGTTTCGTTTTGCATTCATTTATATTCGTCAGTATAGTGTAAATCAGTCTGTATATTATTGTCATACATATAAAAGGAGTATAATATAGACCCTACCAATGATGTATTTCTAGCTATAATAATAAGTCAGTATTCAAATTTGTATCACTATATAAAGATCAATAAGAATATATATACTGTATAACAGCCAAAGTACAGGACGGGGGGGGGGGGGCAATGCCCTAGCAACGTTGTTCGCATGCTGCCAGTCAATGCCCTTTGCAAATCCTCTTCTGCAAGTAAACACCACGTGATTTACATCGCATATCTCCTCTGTGGTAGTGTGACTAGGCCTAGGTCCTCAGCATTACGGAAATTCGACTTCTTATAATCAACAAAATTCCATCCCTCAATATTAATTTCTATGTGTGGAGAAACATTATTAGCTGAATACAAATAAGTTTATCAGTATTATATAATTATTATACCACTGCAATATGTTTTGAATTGTTTAGGCGCCCCAATTAACTTTTTAACAAGGACATTAATAAGGTAGGTAGCCCTGCGGTGCGATAATAGGCCGAGGCCCTAGGCCTTTTTACTTCACTAATCCAGCTGGTCGAGGTGAAGACAGGTACTATGAATGATGATTCGGAAGGCTAAAGTGTGATAATTTTAATACAGAAATAAACGCCAAAATATATGCTTACGAACATTGGTTCGCGCGAGTTATGTTCATTGATATTGAACTTCAGGCCCGTATTTACCAATGTAGTGAGACGGCGATCTGCGGCGATATCCAGCCTAGCTATGTTGTACGAAGCACGCTGCGGGTGCGGTGTAACGCTCCCGATGCGTGTACAAACCCTAGGTTTTGCCTACGCGTAGTAAATGCTACGCATTTACTACGCGTAGACTACGTTAATCCTACGCGTAGCAAAAGTTGCAGTATTTTTTATCTGTACTGTAGCTACTTTCAAAGAAAGTTACTTGAATTGATTGTATTTTTTCTGGGAGGTACACACTAATAAGGGGTAATTTTGCCATGCTGTTTGATAATGTTATCAATAAATGCTGTAGGCATACTGATAGTACACAAGTGCAAGTCAAAAAAGAGGAGAAAACGAAAAGATCTTGATTAATTTTAAAAGGAATGGATAGGCTAGATTAAACATTGTGCGACTATATATTGATATATTTCAAATGAGCATAACATTAACAGTGTATTGTTTAGAACCATGAAACCTATATTCTAGTACACATTTGTATGCTTATTTAATTCATGACATCTGTTAAGGGACAGAGTGGTTAGTTAGTATGATATTTTGCACCAAAAAATGACTCGAGTGCAAGAATTGCATAGTAACATATATTTTAAATATGAGCACAATATTATCAGTGTACTACTGCCTATAGCCATAAAACCTTTAATTCTAGAAAAACTTTTGTGCTTATTTCAGTCACGTAGTCTGGTAAGGAACACAGTCTTTAATTAGTAAGATATTGTACCGACCCAAGAATTGTGAAATAACAGTGCTTTTCACCATTCTCGCACAAGAGCCACTTTTGGGGGCCCAATATCTTAATAATTAAACATTATGTCCCTTACCACCAGAGTGCATGACTGAAATAAGCACAAAAGGTTGTTTTTGAAGTAAAAGTTTCATGGCTCTAGACAGTACAATGCTCATTTAAATTCAATGTCACACAATGTTATTGCTCGATTGTTGCACTTGGGCCATTTTTGGGGCAAACTATCTTACTAACTATTATAGATAGTAAGATAAAAGACTGTATCCCTTAACAAACTGCATGAATTAAATAAGTGTACAAATATACTAGAATATAAGGCTACATAGTTCTGAACTGTACACTGTTAATGTTATACTCATTTTAAATATCAAAATAGTCGCACAATGTTATAGTGCAATTTTGCACTTGGGCCATTTTTGGGGCAAAATATCTTGCTAATTAAACAATGCACCCCTTTAACAAACTGCATAACTGCAATCAGCACAAAACGTTGTCTTAAAATGAAAGGTTTCATGCCTCTAGACCGTTCACAGATAATATTATGCTCATTTGAAATCAATCGTAACACAATTTTATTGCACAATTTTTGCACTTGGGCCATTTTTGGGGCATAATATCTTACTAATTAAATAATTTATCCCTTTAACAGACTGCATAACTGAAATCAGCACAAAAAGTTGTCCTAGAATGAAAGGTTTCACGGCTCTAGACAGTACACGGATAATATTATGCTCATTTGAAATCAACAGTAAATACAATTTTATTACGCAATTCTTGCACTTGGGCCATTCTTGGGGGGACATATCTTACTAATGAAACACTATATCCCTTAATGAACTGCATGCCTGAAATAAGCACATAAAGTTGTTTTAGAATTATAAGTTTCAAGGGTCTAGGCAGATTATTTTTAATATTATCGTTATTCAAAAATTAATTTTATCACATTACGCACTGATACTGTCGCAAATTGAAAAATATACCCCTTTTCAAATCGCTTTCTAAACATGAAGGGATAAAGACACCAAGCTGATATTTGAAACATCTGATCATCATATATAAATTAATTAATGGTGCAAGTTTTAACAACAAGCGTACTTGCCCACAGGGTCAAAGGTCACCATGAAAACGAGGCATTTTTGTGCATTTTTTGTCCCGAATGACCTTTTGACCTACGATTACCCCCTAAAATGATAAGTTAAAAATGCGGAATTTTTTGTGGTGAAACATTAACTATATATTAATAATTTGGTGCATAAGACCCATTTAATAACTGATTTGGGTATTTTAATGGGGTCTAAAAATGGAAGAAAAATTACGCAACCAAATAAGTTAGGGTCTTTACAAACCAATATTTTCGTAACGGGGTCCGGTATACCAAAGATATAGCTAATTGAAAATGCAACTTTACAAATATGTCATAATTGATAGCTAAAAAGGGGTATGACCCTAAAATTTCAAATGGCCGTAACTTCTAAACGACTTGGAATTGGCAAGTCAAATTTTGGGTTTGTTCGTCAGACATGTTGATGCACATTATATCCGAGTTTCAAGAAAATCTGAGACGGTACCCAGCCATGATTTTCTGAAAATTTGTTGAGTTGGCACGGAATGACCCATAATGTAGATTACTTATTCTTACATTTTCAATTTATTTTTGATTTAAAAAAAAAGACCCGGTAGGAACAGCCTGCTAATTCGGTGGAAAACCTTTCTAAGTGAAAGACAAATTTACCTTTTAAAGAACAATTGTTAGGGAATAATTTTTTTTAAAATTTTGACATGAAACCGTCAGATAAAATATAGTAAAACCTGGATTACAGTATGTTTAAATGTGATACATTCTTTTTATTTTTCACATTATTCTTGAAAATCTTATTTACGTTCATTGGTTAACTTGGTAACTTCATATTCTGTTAATAATTTTAGTGGACATTAGTGGCTTTTGCTAAAGTGGTGCAGCTACCTTCAACTGTACTGTACTAACGTAATTTGAATAATGAATTTTTACAGTACTTGTGTTGCTTTTGCTGTGTGACAACTCATCATACAAAAATTGTTATTAATATTGTATTTGACATACTGACAAAGTACCCTTCTAAAGTATATTTACAGAATTCTGCACATAAAACTTTTATTTCTTTACCACTTGCTGAACCTTTGAGGCGAGATAAATTATTTATACTAGAGGAAAGAGGAATTCTTAGCAAAGTTGATTACAGAAATATTCCTTAAGACTTAATGGATGTTGAATGATGATATCAAGATGTTAAAGAAAGTTATGATTTTCAAGAAGCGACTAAAAACCTTGCTGTTTGAGCGCCATTGAACATATATGGATATTCGGCGCTATACAAGTTTTGTGATTGATTGATTGAGAGACTGATGTCGTACAGTAGTTTTGGGGTGTTCAAATTAAAGTATTTGTTTGATAAAAGGCTTTTTTTTCAAGGTTTCTATTGGTATTCTATCAACTCATTTGTTATTTGATATACAGTACTTAAATTCTGCCAACATATTTTCAATGTATACTCTATAGGCTTGATCTCATAGCCTTAAGTGTTTGTTACTGTACAAGATGAGCGGCTTCCAAGAAGATTATTTTAATAGTCTTCTCATTTCTGGAGACTTTCACTGGACTAAGTATCCTTTACACTGAATTTTGTGTATTGAAGTTCTATTGAAATTATTTTTAATTAGATTTCTTTCCTCATTACATGCATGGTAGGCTACTCATAGTATTTGGCATACTCATATAGTTTAGTTCTTTAATTTGTTTATTTTCTTTGACAAAAAACATTGTTATATGCCCATAGTCATGATATGCCTATAGGCCTACGTAAATATATTATGTATAGAGCCTATGGTCATGTTATATTGTCATGACCATATTCAGGCATATCACATGTTTTTGTCAAAGAATATTTGATAGCTTGGACCGGCCTTTATTAGACATGATATTATGCAGGATTTGATCCCAGGACACTGGGAATGCTTTCTCACTACCACCGCTCAGTGCTGCTAATGTCAATTTACATCTTATTCGTAGATGTGGAGTATTGTCCAATAGCCCCACATATATTATTTTACTGTTTAATGTGAATACATTAATATTCCATCCATTGCATTGCTAGTAGCCAGTGTACTGTAGCTGGAATTTGCAATCAACATTACTGTCATGCTTCCACTGCAACCAAGCAGACGCTAGGCAAGACCTTGTTTGTTATACCATAAATTATTTGACTCATTTTACTGAAGATCTGAATCTTTTTAAATTATTTTTTAAACCTCTACTGCTCGTGTGTGTGCAATTAGACACTTTTCTATTCCCTTCTGTAAGTTGTGATAAGAGTAAATCTGGTTGGTTGGATTCGATGTCGAATGAATAAAACATGTAGGCTGCTGGCACCTTGACCTCTGATGATTAGTGCCTATCAAAAATGTTTATAAAAACGTATGCAATAATAACAAAATGCTTATTATTGTAGATTTTCTGTATATATTTCAGCCTCTCCGAGTTTCTTTCCTATTCTTCTTTTTTTATTCTTCTAAATTTTGCATTTTTTAATGCACAATGAACAGACTATAATTACACATACTGTACATTCATTATGATAAGCTTATTTATAAATGTACACCTTTTCATGTTTTACAGTTAGATTCTATGTATACAGAAGTACAGTATGTCCTTGTTCCAACCCTTTAATGTATTACTATTGGAGAGGCTTATCTTCATAAGACTTCTACAAATGGATACCTTGTTTGCAGCAAGAAATCAAGCTGTCTTTACCAAGTATCGCTCATATATTTTATTCGTGTGGGAAGTCCTTAACTTTGTAATACCCCTTTTACACTATCAGCGGAAATATGGAAAAAATGCTTTTCTGTATTATCACAAAGTTGTCATCTACAGAGGGGCTACAGTATATACTGTAATATCAGATTTAATTTCTAAATGAATTTAAATTGTATTCAGCTAAATTACTTGTAGCTAGGTTTGTATTTATTTAAATTTTGGTGATTCACTACTGTATGTAGTGTAATATGTGACCTACATTGACTGTTTGACAATTAATAAAAAGTTATGATACTATAAAATAGCTTCTCGTCAGTATCACAGTAGCAGTCAGCATACATTTTAGCATAATATAAAGAAGGTATATGATGGTGGTCCCTGAATGTTTGTCAAATGCGGAACTCCTATTCTAGTGAGTGATCCCTTAACAATTCTTTAATAGGGATTATTAACAATTTGTTTACTGTATTTCTTGCTCAAAATAATATGTGGCAAAGACAAGCCAAACCAGTCACTAAAGAATCATTTAAATCCGACATTTCGTTATGAAGTTAGAAGCTTTTAAACATACAGCTGTTTAAAGAGCAATATTTGATAAATCGACCTTCAAAGTTTATGATTTTGGGCATTTTAGGCAGAAACCATCATCAAATTGTTAAAAAATGTTGTTTTAACATTGAAAATGGGGAAAATAACAGCATGATGTATAGATATATAAAAGTTAGTTTAGTTCAATAAAATAGATTTCACAAATTTTGACATTTCAGCATGTTTTGACCATTATCTCTGAAACATGATTTGTGACGAGTGACTGGTTTGTCATTGTGTTTGCCACATATACAGTACAGGTGTATAAAGAATTGTTAATCATTAAATTTCTTGGCTATTAAATATTAAACTCAAAGTCAATGTAACAAAGAGCATTTAATATTTCATTATTTTCTCATATTTTTTTTATCTATTTAAAGCTGTTAGTGTCATTAATAAACATTGAAAAGGCTAACAAAAATATGAAAATATTTGAAACAAAAAAAGTTATCAATTATATGAGATTGTGGTAAAAATATAAATGAAATAATAGCTCACAAATATTTTAATTTGAAAATAATTAATGTATTTTTTAATCTTCAAAATTGTATAAAGTATAACTAATAGAAAAAAAATTACAATTGGCTAAGTATTTGGATTTGGATTTAATCGGTGTAAACACCAAGGATTGCCCACAAAAGTCTAGAACAAGACTTATTTCCAGTGAGGTCCTTCTGGTGGTGATTGGGCAGTACACCAGGAGACAATCCCCTACTCTTTTCCGAAGAGTGTACTGCATTCTTTAAAGTGCACATGGGCCATAATGCACACAGGACCAATGGCTTAAAAGTCTCATTCGAAAGACGGTGCGCTATTGTAACTTGTATTTCAGCCCTCTAGCTGAAACACAAGGCGAGGTAGCGATGGGACTAGAACTAGGGACCTTGAGATCTCAACGGTTCAGCGCACACACAGTGGCTACCAACAGATTAGCCGACTGAGCTAAGCTGCTCTCCGAAATTTCATAATTTTCCATCTTCACATTAGTCACTTAATTAAACTTCATCCAGATTTACAGTAACTACGGTATAATAATAGATAAAATTTACAATATAGTATTGCATAATTATCATTGGTGATTACAGTATAAGTTAGCAGTGCCATCAGCGAAATGAATAATAAGTATTTGATGTATTTTTTAATCCCCAAAATGTATTATAAGAAGAATAGAGAAAATTTACGCAACAGTATTGCATAATGTCATTGATGATTATAAGACAACTGTGCTAGAGTGATATGGTCTCCCTCTTTGCATTAATCACTCATTTAAGCTTCGACCAGATTTACAGTATTCAAAGAAAAGATATTAAAACAAAAGTTAAAGTTCAAGTTTGTGTATTTTGATTTGATTTATAATTCATTTCCTCAGTGAGTGAAAGTGTGAGAAAATTTTTCCCGAAGGCCCTTAGGCTTCCACAGTGAGGTGCCAGCACCACGGGTATATGTCTCCCCCCCCCCCAACTTGCCTACAATTTCTGAAATGTTTTAAAATATGAAAAATATGAACAAAACAGGTATATATATAGCACCTTTGTTGACTAAAAACGGTTTGTCTGATACATGAGATTGCGGTAAGTCCTTCAGTAGCTGTACAGTATATTCAACAGGTGATGAATTTAACAACATTATTCATTAATCATTGTGGTAGTTACATGCAGTACCGTCATCTTAATATTTGATCAATAGAAGTACGTCGGTAAAAAAAAAAATGATTATACTTCCCTGGAAAAATTACATATTAACTATACATAAAGCTTATGTGTATGGTTCAAATTTTTAATAATTATAGTTGCTTTGGTAACAAAGGGACAACATATATTATGGAAAATTTTAGAATATTAACATTGTGTAATTGACATCAAATATTGGATGTATGTTATTTATATTTAAATTTATATAATAATTTAAATCTACATTATTAAACCTTACATTGTTACAGCAGACGTTGTATAACAGCAATGGAGAATTATATAACAGGCGACAAAATGTCAATAGACCCTTTTTTGTAGTAACCATTAAATAAGTACATTAAGTTTACTACTGTATAACAAATATCCTTTACAATAATGAATATCCTAGATCTGTCTGAGTAGGATTTAATAGGGTGATATGTTCTTGATCTGTTAAAATGTAATTCTTTGTGCACTGGTAGTCTATGTAGACATTAACAGATCAATTTCCTTGAAAGCACGAGTACAGTACTACAGTGAGATATCGTTGATGTTAACATAATCACCTATTTGCTCTACAGGCTGATTAAATAACAAATGTCCATCTTATTGCTCAGAATTACTTGCAAGAACTATACCAGAAGAAGAGTAATATTGTATTTTGCTAAATAAAGAGAGAAAGATTTGCTATGACCTACTGTAGGTCAAATTGCTGGAATTGCTGTTTTTTTTATTTATATTTTAGCGTCAAATGTATATAATTTGATCGTGATAATGTTCATATTGAGCATTCTAAGCCTGTGGATAATAGACCTACTGATATGTTGCGGTTTATAGCTAAGCCGGGCATGCACTGAATGGTCATCGGCCATCGACCAACACAATTTCATAGAATATGCAATGCGTCAAGGCATACACTACAGATTTTTTTTTTAAATGGCAATGCACAAATGACGCCATATTGTCAAGCGCTTGTCGGCCGTCAGACGTACGACAGATGCACGACAGTTGTACAGTATGACCTAATGTGAGCCCAGATTTATAGTACCATGTGTTCAGTAATCCCACAATTTTTAAGCATGTTTGAATAAGCATTTATACTGAGTACTTTTGTCAGAAAAGTTTTCATTAAATAGGGCAGTTTTTTTTTTTTTTGTGGCAAACAGCTAAGTTTATGATTATGAATTTGTTTCAGTGTCAGGATAAAAAATTATCATCAATGTTTCCATTCTTTTTTTTTTTGTACCTAATAAATGTTTTGTATGACAGGCTGAGTGTGGAGTTGTGTAAGCCACCTGTCTTATAAAATACCTTATAATACACAGACTTATCAGGGAGATTGATGGTAAAAAGGTCAAATAGTTGGCAATGATGTTTTGGAATTTATATACTTCCTTTCCATACTGTAACTTCCAACTCTGGAATTGATTGACTACAGTATTTCTGAAAGATACATAACAAAACTAATTAATCATATTATCACATATATTACTATATTCAGTTCAAACATAAGGTTTAAAAAATATATTTAACTATTATTAATAATTATAACAGAAAATTGTTATAATTTGACAGTGTTACCTATTCCATATTTTATTTATTTTCCAATGTTTAAAATACATTTTTATGAAGTAGAAATATTTTACTAATTATTGTTATTTTTTATATTGTAGTTTTACCTGCAGGATACCAAGAGCAGCAATGGTACATTTGTGAACAACCAACGTCTCAGTAAAGGCTCGGAAGAAAGTTTACCGAAAGAGATAAATTCCGGCGACATTATACAATTTGGAGTAGATGTCATGGAGAATAAAGGAGCAAGGGGAGTCAGTAAGTATGATAATGTATGTTAGACAAGTTGTATAGTACCAACAAGGCTCTTGACTTTATTACTGCAAGTCATTGGATCAATCACATAATATAGAACACATTCTCCATCCTGTGGGGAATTCCATGTTATTTGTTTTTTTGTTTGGTATATAGTGTTTTGTATAATCCTTTTGATTACAAAGCGCTTTGTTTTCCCTGTACAATGGATCCACATGCTTACAGCTATCTTGGTTTCCTGCGTATCAGTCCCCGACGCAATCGGGAAGGCTCCACGATTTATCAACCAATTGGCTATCTGTGATAGCGTGTAGTGATTGTATTGTATGGAAACCAAGCTTAAGTGTTGCTGCCATATTGGCACAGTAGCAGGCAACCGCACCAAATACCCATACTCCTGCGTGGAGAGAAGCATCACAGATAAAGTGACTTGTTCAAGCACAAAATAGCGAACTAGGCACAGCAACTACGAGGTTGGGAAACCAAACCGTTCCCTGCTGTACCAAACACCTCTCACAAATGTTGCAGTGTTCAGCGCATTTCGTGTTTGAACCTAGTAGGTACCCACTTGTACTCCTGGGTGAAGAGAGACAACCATACACAGACACCAGCATTGTGCACAGTGAGGGATTGAACCGCAACTGCTGTGCCATACCTCTCATATATTATCGCCACTTGCTAACTCACTCACTCATTTACAGTCATCTATACTATTAGTCACTCACTATTAAGTAACACACATACTGTACTGCTGTATCAGTGCACAATTTATTACACTCAAACCAGACATTCTAACCCCCAATCATTCAAAAAGAGGATCTGTATCATTCTAGAATGCGTGACATTACTGTATGTTCAAACACGAATCTTTGGGGTGGGGTAGTATCACCTTGAAGCCAATGTTAATACATAATCTTATTAGTCCAATAATTACAATGATTTCTTCAAAATTAGCTTATACCCCTATTCGGACCTACACAACATTTGTTGTGATTCATTGTGATCGGATTTTGTGGTATTTGGGAGTAATAAAGATTGTAGCACCCAATCGCAACAAGTAACAATTGCGATATCGATTACTTATTGACTACTACTGTATTGTTGAGCTTCCACGCGCAATTATACTTTGCGATTGGGTGTCGCAATTGCTGCAACCGATCACAATGCGATGCTAGTCTTAATGGGGTATAAGTGTTTTCTCTTGGGGATTCCATCTTGGACATCCATCTGAGGACCCAGTCATCCATTGCACTGCAAATATTTATCTTATTTTTTTCCTCAAGAGCCACCTTTGTATGTATCTTGGAATGAATGCACTAGAGTGGCAGCAGATGGGGATTCTTTGGAGATTGTGTGTTTTATTATTTTATTTTTTACGAACATTCTTAATTTTGTGTGGAAGTGCCTAGAAGCTACTATATTGCTGCATAGTACTATATAAATGTAACTATTGTTATTTATAATGTAATTAGTAGTTCATAGTGTATACTATATGAATACACTATAAATAATTCCCACATTATCTGTAGGGTGCAGCATATTATAATGAATAATTTAACCGCGAGTCAACCAAAGGTCATGATAAGCCACTGTATCAATATATTATTTATCATCTACTGTATTTTCTCTATTCAGTTTTAAGTATCTACCTTGTTAAAACAATCTGCTTAATATATGAAAGGATTTTGTAATTATTCCAAATAAAAAAAATTTGAATGTAGTATTATTTTCCCTCATAGTAGTCTCACATAATTTACGTACGTAGGCTACGCTACATCACAGTACTATGCATGTTATGTTGAGCAAGTGGCCTTTGTGAGAATCATTCATTTATACAAAGACTGGTAGTGATGATTAATTAGACATGCAAGGCAATTGTGTTAGATATTATTAAGCAAGTCTTGCAACATCCTTCTTATGTACTGTAGATATATTTTCAATTATGAATTTAATTATTTTAAAAAAATTCTGAGTATCATCATTATTTATATTTTCACTAATTGCAGGTTTATTCCGTGGATTATTGTCAGATATTATTTTTATAACTTTGCTCTAATGCAGATTTTTATTTACTGTATTTATTCGAATAAACACGCTGATTGTTGAGAGGGGTTTTGGGGCGGGTGATTATTCGAGGGAGGCGTTTATTATTTTTGTTGTAAAATGGATAAGTATACTCAAGTAAATGCCACTTAATATTCTTACTGTAAAATGTGCAACTGCAACACATAATTACTCTATTGCCAAAATTTGTTGTTGTGTGATTATAAAGACTTCAATATTGATCCCAACCAGCTTAGAAAAAATGTAATTCTACTGGAGTAAACAGTAATAGAATGAGTTTAGAATGATGTTGATTCCATTTAGTTTTGTTTGCAGTTATTTTGGAGGCGTTTAAAATTGAAGGAAAAATAAACAAGGCCTTTTAGAGGGGGGGAGTTTATTCAAATAAATGGTATTTCAAAATTCAATTTGATTTTCAGGATATACTGTATCAATATATGGAATTGAACAGAGGCCTACAGTAGTTCAGACTAGGTGGATAAATCCGGCTCAACTCACCGGGTTTATCCACCTGCCAGTCTGAACTAGGTGGCTTATCTCAAGCCGGGCTGTGTTCCTATAGTAACTAGGCCTGGCGCGCCACCGTGTTTAACTTTTCTAAGCCGGTCTTTAAACGTTGTGGGGGGGTCTTGCATTGACTTCGGGTAACAAAATGACCAATCAGCATTCAATTACGTACGCTGTGAGCGAGTGTACATTCTGCAAGTAATGTTTTGAAACACGTTTCCTGGTTATGGTTCATTGTTATGCAAATTCTTGCCTGGTTAAACCCACTAGTCTGAACGCCCGGCAAAGTTAAGCCAGGCTTAACGTTGAGTCGGGCTTAACTCAAGCCTGGCTTATCTCCAAGTTTGAACGTAGCCTAACAGTATTAGCAAATGTTTAAACTGCAAAAAAATGCATTTGACACCTGTATGTTAATTGCAAATTTTATTAATTTCACAGTTACCCATGGCTGCATTGTAGCCACTCTGACACTGTATCTCCCAGATGGCAGGGAAGCTATACGTAGGTAAGCATTTTCTAACCCTTGAAGGTTATTTAATTATTAATTTCCATCAATGAATTTAAATGGAGATAGTATTACACTACATAATTGTTACTATTGTACACAAAAAAGAAGAATAAAGAAGATAAAAATTTTTAACGCCAGGCTGATTTTTCTGAGACACAAACACAGTGTTTGTTGGAAAACTCTGGAACACGTTTAATGATAAGACATATTTTGGAATATTTTTATATGTATATTTTTTTTTTCATCCTGAGCCAGTTTTTACATAATTTTAAATTTCTGTTTGTCATTATAGTCCAAATGTGATAGCAGTAAATCCCTACAGTGAGCTGACCCTAGCCAACAGTACTGTCAAATCTCAGGACCTTTTTCAAATTGCAGAGTATCTGAAGGTAAGTCCTGTGAAAGTAAGTGGCTATGCTTTCGGTTTCCAGGATCCTAGGCCAGTTGATCTTTTGGGATTGTTGATCAAACTTACTACGACCAATCAGAATGCGTTATTAACACTCTAACCGCTTAGGTTTTGAATAGTGTCAGCCACCGCCAGCCTCATTAGCAAATGTTAACACTTTTCTTAAGCTTGTTGAGAGTGCGTACTGTATGTGATCAGATTGACATGTAGTGAATACTACAAGAGCTACAAACATTTTGGCTTTACAATGGTACCAAACACTTTATTCTTTGTGCCCAGTAACAGTAAAACGAAAATGACTGACTTTTGGAGATTTACGCAATTTCGCACAATGGAGCCTAGATAATCGCGATTTCGTGAAAGTAAAGCAATACCACACTACGCTAATGTAAACAAACAAATATTGAAATAATTACGGTCCAGACGGAATATAGTGTTCAAATTGTTGGTACTTGTCGGTAATTAGCCCATCTGTGGGATTCTGTGAAAAAGCCTAAAACATGGAGATCTTCATGTTTGGTGGTCAAGCATTGCGTTACCAAACTCGGAGATCTACGTATTTGGCAGGCAGAGTGTTAATAGGGTCAGGAACAAAAGTAGAGGGTTTATGTACGTTTACACTGTCGTTTTGTGGGATTCTTGCAAAAGTATCCAATAGGCAGTGGGTCCATGAATTCTACAGTACATTTTCTCGTAGGTTTCAACATCCTAGCTTCAATTCCACCAATTTTTTTCTTACAGGTTACTGGGTCCCAATCTATTTCTTTTTTCATAGGCTTAGGGTTTTTTTTGTAAATTACCAGTAATCAAATTCTATACTTGTTTCAGAAACCTAGTTTTTACACTTCTCATGCTTTGTGTTGTGATTATTGGTCTAATTTTATGTTTTTCATAGACTGGGCTTTCAAAATATGTTTATTTCTATGTTTCTCCATGGTTTTTGGTTACCATTATCCATTGGACTTCCAATCAGAAGATTGAGGGTTCGAGACAGATGTTTGTTAAACTGCTTGTGTCCTTGGCAAGACACTTTATGTGCATTTGCCTCGCTTCACCCAGGAGAATAAAAGGGTACCTAGTAGGAGGTGAGTTATTTGGAATGAAATTAGTAGTGTTGATTGCACACACAACTAGGAATACTCCTCAGGGAGTGGAGAGGGTTACAGTTGTGTATGATTGATTCTGTACCCAATGACCTAGGAAAAAAAGTGACTTGAGCAATATATAAATCCTCATCATCAATAGTGTTCTGCTAGAAGGCAGGTCCCACAAGAAGTTCTATTCCATCCAGTATTCTCTGTCCTCTGCATCCTTTTTCAACTCGTGGTAACTCTTTCCATTCTGGATATCATCAAGCAGCATTATTCTTTTCCTTCCTCTTGGTCTTTTTCCTTCTACTCTACCTTCTGTTACATCCTTCAAAAGGCTGTTGTGCCGCAATATGTGACTGATCCATCTCTTTTTCCTTTTATTTTGTTTATTTCAACCATCTTTAAAGAGGGTAACCCTTCCAGTTTAGCCCAGTAGGTTAACTGATATTCAGGGATATTCTTTAATAAAATCAAAGAACAGTACAAACAACATCATTACAACATAATAATAATAATAATAATAATAATAATAATAATAATAATAATAATTATTATTATTTGTAAATCCTATGAAATAATAAATAATAACTACAACATTATCTGACACATGCTTAAGAGTGAAGGGTTTACCCATGTCTTTCAAAGTCATGGCGTTTAGAGTTTCTTCGAAGTTAGGTACTGTTTAAATCCAGATTGTTATCGTTAATAATGTTAAACATTTTTATAGTACTCTCATATTTGGTAAATAAATCACTGTGTGAATGAGAAAATAAATTTAAACATTTAAATAAAAATAATATTTTCTATTTAAAAATTCTTTTTGTCCTGTTGAACCATCATTGCACAAAATCAGATTAGATTTACAGTTGTTTTTAGTGTTGTACAGCATTTTGAATTATGATATACAGTACACTAAGGAAATAAGAGACATAGCTCAGAATGTATTACAATGTACATAGATATATGTTTACATTAAAACTACCCATAGGATTTGAGGTTTACTACACAGTAGACTAATTTGATTTTTAAGAGAGCTCCACTGATTGGTCAAAACATAATTTTAATATTGACATTATCAATAGTGTGTGTTTTTCTCTAGATATAGATTTTTACTATTTCATTTTTTTTTTTGACTTGCCATCTTTTGAATTCAGTATATTTGTCTTGTTGATTCCCACAAGACTACATATTGACTAGGCAACTTGGAAAGCAGATGGCAAATACGCCAGAAAACATAGTTAATCAAGACACATGCAGTCATGTAGGAAAGCCAAAGGGAGTCTTGGAATTCAAAAATTGTTTTTACAGCTTGGGAAATTGTGTAAAACACCAGCTACATATGCTGTCAGTATTAATTTCTACATATTTTTTTGTTGTTAGAAAATCCATCTAAAAAGCCATATTCAATATGTTATAAAATAGTAGAGAGGAATTAAAGTGGAATAGAAGATTATTTTGATATCAAAAATTGCTATTTTGAACTTTGTCATCTCTGATGTAATCATAAAAATGTTCATTAAACTCTTTTTATACTGGATGGCATGCTAAATGCAAAGGCACTGATTTTCGTTGTGGTCCAGTTAGAGTAAAATCATAAAAATATAAAAGATAGGAAAATAAAACAAAAAGACTTAATTACTTTCATTCATTTATTCTTTTTCAATTGCTCACCAATTAAAGACATTTTCTCATGCTGTGTATTTCCAAAGCCGCATTAAATCAATCAGTAGTCAAGATCAATGAAGTAAAATCAACTATAAGCAATTTTAGTTGCCTTGTGACATTAGAGTGAATTATGTCTGAATATTCTTAATGTTTTTTTTACATATTATTTTCATGTTTGATTATTCATGTACCGTATATATTCGCATATAAGTCAAAGCTTAATAAAACAGGGTGATGTTATATGCACAACATACAAATATTATATTTTTAAAATTATGTTCGTCTTATGTGCTGATCATCCGTAACACCCCATGCAATTTACTACTGCAATGAAGACACTAAATCTTAGTATGAATGAATGCAATTTTAACATTTAAAAGCTCATAAAATGGTATTATTTGGAAGATAAGCCATGCATTTGACTCCGTTATAGCCAGCTAGATGCAGTATATTAGGACCATAAGAAGCGGAAAAATTAGGAATTCCGACAATGAAACAGGGGGTCGTCTTATACGCCCGACATACAAAAATCATCCAAAAATCTTCTCAATCTCTGGAGTCATCTTATACGCGAGTATATACAGTATATTTTTTGTTATTTTTTATGTTATTGATATTGTTGTTTGTTAAACATATTAGTATGAAATCTCATCTGTGTTGGTATGTTGGGCAAATTGTTATAGTATTGAAAATATTTATGTTAATGTTATTATTTGGCAAAATTCCATGCTCTGTTGATGCACATATAAGCATCCCCTCGATAGATTTCAAGTCATAGTAATGTGATCGTTAATAATTGCTGCATGTTTTTTTGGGGGGATTTTAAATATTAATCTTGTTAGTTTTATTTTCATTATGATTTCTTATTTTGTTATAAAAGGTTTATATACAGCAAGTACCAAATGTGCTAAAAACAAGGGGGCTCACTGTGCTATCTCTACCACCAGAAACATTCAAAAATTGCAATGAAATCAATTATGTTATAGATAAAACTAACCTGACTGTTGCCGGCCACTCATTGCTACCGATGCAATTCTATGGGGAATGCAGTGTCATAATGCTTACCTAATAACTTGTTTTTAATGACGATCTGTTCAGACTTCCACCAACAATCAGGCGGCGTTGCGTGGTATAACGCTGACAGGGAGCGTAGTAGTTGGATCCGTCGGCCAATGGTCATATGACCGTCGTACGGCACAGTGAGTGTTGGGCTTTACTACTACAGTACTTGAAGACTTTGAAGAACACCACAAGTTTTAGCTAAATATATCTACTGTATACTCCCGTATAAGACAAGGCTTAAAATAGCAAATTACAATCGAAATACAGGGGGTCGTCTTATACGCACGACATACAAAACATGTTTGTGCAGATCGTCCGTAACACGCGAATTTACTAAGTAGTAGCAGTACTGCAATGAATCCACCTTAATATTGTTAGTATGAGTGAACGCAATTTTAAATATACGGGGAAGTAAGATTTTATGAATATTTAAAAACTCATAAAATAATATTTGGAAGATTAGCCTTGAATTTGACTCCGTTTTAGCCAGTTAAATGCAGTATCAAGACATTAAAAAGCAGAAAAAGTATGAATTCAACAATGAAACCGGGGGTGGGGGGTCTTATACTATATGCCTGACATACAAAAATAGTCAAAAAAATCTTCTCAAACTCAGGGGTCATCTTATACGTAGGTCGCCTTATATGCAAGTATATACATTAGTATAATTTGCAAGTATCTCAGTATTATTCAAATCGGTTTTTTTATGTTTGTTTGTTAAATTTGGGCAATAAATTATATTCCGATGATGTAAATTGTACTTAGTCATTTTGGCTTCATACAAGTTCCTTTTCATATTTCGAAATGTATAAAGCCAGAAATTTTTTTTTTTTAAATATTTTGTTATTTTGTGTGCAGGAAGCTTTACACAGGGAACAGATGTTGGAGCAGAAATTAGTGATGCTACAGAGAGTGGTGAGGAACACTCAAGACGCATCGGAGAGCAGTTGGCAGGCTCTCATCGATGAAGAGCGATTACTATCACGTTTAGAGTTGCTTGAAAACCAGCTATATGTCTACTCCAAGGTATAAGGAAATCAATATTTTAAAGCTGAAATTTTAACGATGCAATAAATATTTAATGGTTTATGATTTCTCTAAAATGATATGGAGAATGAAAAGAAATTATATAATTTAATTTTTTTTTTCATTGGGATGTATGTATTTTAATCCGCATCAGTGATACATTGCAATCAAATCAAAGTAAAATGATTAAAAAAAAATCAAAATACATAAAATACATACAAGATAATATCATTAGTTTTAAATTTTAACTATAAGGTCAATTATATACCATTTTACAGATTGGTATAAAATTATATAATAATTAACAAAAATATGCATGCAGTCTTGAGATTGTTATCTCCATCAGATCAAAGCATATTTCCAAGAGTTATTTTACAAAGGATTTCCAAAATTTCTAAAATATATTATATAAATGGGGTTTTGAGGAGAAGCAATGAACAACAAGTTATTTTGGTATTTTTTGGTAAATTTTTTTAAACTTTCACCATCTCAAATTGTACTGTACATCATATGCGATAAAAAAAAACCCCACTAAACATAAGCTCTCTGGAATCAAAGCAATTTAAAAAATAATAGAGAAATATATTTTTTTCCAATATATCAATATAATGATTAGAAGTAGATTTTATTCTGATATATATTATTGGCAGTCCTTATCAGCTCTCAGAATATTTAGTGAATAATTATCAAACATGTACACATTATCATTATCAAATACAAAAGCATTGGCTAATGGCCAAGAACCATTTCCCTGTCCAATATTAGTTGTTTTTAATCGCTGTACTTGTTGAAACTAAAGACAGAAGTGTTGGCGATTGCTTCCTTAAATCTTAGTTTCCCAAAATCGGGAGTGACAACATTTTACTGCTAGTAAACTGATTACCATTCTCTTTGTTGTCCTTTCATGTTTTATTTGGTTTTGGTGAGACATTTTTTATGCCTTGTTTTTTGTACTTATTTTTTTAAAGATTATCGGAGGAGGGCGGAATAAAAATAAAATTTTGATTTTTTTTTATTTAGCAAATAGTTTGCCAAAATCATCCAGGCAGAGGAGAAAATAAAAATAAAATTGTATTGGTGAATGTAAAATACGATGATTAAATGCTTCAAATTTATGTAATTAGGAAGAAATATACATATCTTGTCTTTGGCGATTTCAAGGCAAAGGAGGGCGTAATAAAAATAAAGAACTACTTTTATTTTTTTCTGAAATTTGGAATTTTTCGTGGAGGCGGATGCGCAAATTTGCCAAAAATAAAATGTTATTATTATTTTATTGCATTCATAATTATCAACATTTGCAGTCAGGCGGGCTTGCTAAACAAGGTATAAAAATAGTCTCAAACATTGTTTTTCAATTGTATGTAATTGATATCCTGACTGCGGTTAACTGCACACAACCGTTATTTACTCTTTGCCAATTCTTGTGATAATTGTAGGCAAATACCGAGGATAAGATCAGGAAGGAAGTTGTTGCACTTCAGGAGGATAAATTCAACTACGAAAGCACAGCCAAGGATACCCTCAAGAGGGCGCTAGAGGAGAAACTTGAAGCTGTACAGAAACTAGCCAATGTAGAAGTAAGTCATTATCCATATTTAATATGTAATTTAAAGTGGAGTTGAATAGTTTGGTCAGTTAAAATGCTTGCCTTCTAATCCAAAGGTCATGGGTTAGATTCCTGTGATAGCAGGATTTGTTCTCACTGCTAAAACAACTCATAACTAAGCCCTGTAGAAATATCTACTAAGCAGTATAAAGAAGACCATCATCCGTTATACGCTTTCTAGATTTACCAAACAAGAAGATTAATAATTAAATCTGTAAACTGAATTAAAGGGTGTAACAGGCCATTCTAAATTCCTGTCAGTTGGTGTCTAGTGTTGTTCAACCAATGACCAATAGTGTTTACCGACACTAAAACTTCATTCCCGAAGGCACATAACCTGCCATAGTTATAACATAGATCACCTTTTATGGTAAAAATATGGTATAATTACTTATAAATTTGAAAACATACATAACAATATATAACTTTTCTCACAGAAATTATTAAGTAATTCTGAAGATGAACTAAGTAATGCTAAGGAAAATTACGATAAGTTGAAAGAAGAATTAAATGGTGTCTATGATAAACATGCAAACGTGTTGAAAACGTTGCAAGAACTCACAGAGAAAAACCAAGAGACTGATAATAAGCACAAAGAGGACATACAAAAAGTGAATCTTGAAAAAGTTGAACTGGAAAAAAGAATAAGAGAACTAATTAAAGAAGGAAACATGTTAGAGGTGAAAATTGAAGAGTTGGAGGCAGAGAATGACTTCACTCGGGAACAGCTTGCAGCATTACAATGTAAGTCTCACAGCTTTTCGTGTTTGATATTTTGCCATTCTAGAAAGCCTACTTGGTTTGTAATTGTATGCATAGCTTTGGGTCATGGCAAAGAAGTTTCTTTAAATTCTGTGAATCGGACCTGTAACTCGGTTTTTATTTCATGTTTCTTTGCATTTTAATGAATCTTGGTACGGGCTGTGTGTTTCTTTAAATCCTATGAATCAGACCTATCACTCTGTTTTTAATTCATATTTCTTTGCATATATTTCTTTGCATTTTAATGAATCTTAGTACGGGCTGTCGAAACATCCCAGACACAAGAAATAAAGACAGATCTAGTGGAATCTAAGACAAATGGTACAAGTTCACCGACCCCTGTTGTCCCAACAGTTAATGGAAACCCAGATATGAATAATGATACATCAGGTAATAGTTAATTTCTTGAAAACCATTGTCATAATTACTTATTATCAACATGATTGTAAATTTCTTACTATTGTCATCCCCACTATTATTATTGTCATCTTGCCAACCATCCCGGTTATCAACCATTCTTATCATAGTTGCCATAATCATCAGCATCAACATCATCATCAATATTATGATCAATATTGTGATAATGGGCAAAGAACATTAATGAAATTAAAACTTCATATTCACTTTATGAAATCCATATTCCTATCCCATCATCATTAAAAGTATGCCTTTATTGAACATCTTTTGCATTACTGTAAATTCACATCTGGTAATATCATGATAGTATATATACAGTATTTCATATTTTATACATATTTTTCTCATGATTCAACAGAAATAGATCAAATCCTTGATGACTTTGATTTGCATCTAGACAATGAGGTGAAGAGGATGGATGATGATGACACAGACACGCCTAAAGACTCACCTGAAGACATGGATGATGATGACCTTATAACTATCATAGATGACAGATGTAAGTTATATATGCTGGTTATGGCGGTTACAGTGCTGTGGCCTATTGGTTATGGTGCTATAGCATTGTGATTATGTTGCTGTGGCATTGTGGTTATGGTACTGAAACCTGGTGGTTATAGTGCTGTGACCTAGTGGTTATGGTGTCGTTTCTTACTGGTTGTGCTGTAGCCTAGTGGTTATGGTGTCATTTCTTACTGGTTGTGCTGTGGCCTAGTGGTTATGGTGTCATTTCTTACTGGTTGTGCTGTAGCCTAGTGGTTATGGTGTCATTTCTTACTGGTTGTGCTGTGGCCTAGTGGTTATGGTGTCATTTCTTACTGGTTGTGCTGTAGCCTAGTGGTTATGGGGTTGTTTCTTACTGGTTATGGAGCTGTGGCCTAGTGTTTATGAGGTCGTTTCTTACTGGTTGTGGTGCTCTGGCCTAGTGGTTATGGTGTCATTTCTCACTGGTTGTGGTGCTGTGGCCTAGTGGTTATGGTGTCATTTCTTACTGGTTGTTGTGCTATGGCCTAGTGGTTATGGTGTCATTTCTCACTGGTTGTGATGCTGTGGCCTAGTGGTTATTGTGTCGTTTCTTACTGGTTGTGGTGCTGTGGCCTAGTGGTTATGGTGTCGTTTCTTACTGGTTGTGGTGCTGTGGCCTAGTGGTTATGGTGTCGTTTCTTACTGGTTATGGTGCTGTAGCCTAGTGGTCATGGTGTTGTTTCTTACTGGTTATGGTGCTGCCGTTTCTTACTGGTTATGGTGCTATGGCCTGGTGGCTATGTTGTTATATCTTGGTGGTTAAGGTACTGTGACCTAATACTTGTTGTGTATAACCAGTTAATTATCATGCTATGGCTTGATGGTTATTTTGTAAGTTGGCGGTTATGTTGCTACAATGTGGTGTCTGGTGCTGTAACCTGGTGGTTGTGGTGCTGTAGCTTAGTGGTTATGGTGCTGTATCCTTATGGTTAGTGTTTTATGTTGCTATAACCTGGCGGTTTATACTGTATGTTGCTGTAGCCTGGAGTTTGTGTTGCTATAACCATGCTGGGCTGGTATGTATGGTGCTTTAACCTAGAGTTTGGTGCTGTGCCCTTGTGGTTATGTTGCTATAACCTAGTGGTTAAATTGCTATAACCTTATAACCTAGTGGTTATGTTGTACCTGTTGTTATTTTCTTTGCGCTACAGTTGTGACAATATATTTATTAATTGATTTATAGATCGGCAAGAAGTTTTAGTGAATCAAAAGAACACAACACTACGACCTGTGGACCAAGCCACAAATAAAGACCAAAGTAAGTTTGGTTTATTAGCACTTACAAGCTACAGTAGATTATCACTGTCATGTATTTTCAACCACAGGTTTCTTAGACATGACAGATAATTACTGTCTTCCATTTTGTGATATTCACCGTTTACTTATTATTCAGCTAAACATGTACATTTACATTTAACAGTGAAATGAAAGAAAGATCAAATTAGACTAGCAACAAATTTTACAATATTACCTTAGTTGGTTAGGATTGATAATATGAATGGACACTCCTAACTGGAAAACCTGTCAATCTAGTATTAGGAAATAACACAGATATTGATATAAATAAAAATTAAACAAAATAAATAGCAAAACAAATTAAGAGATCAAATAAACTCCTAAAACTATCATAACACAAGGTGAAGTAAAATACAGAGGATTAAGTAAACTTTTAAAAAATCCCTCACTTCCCTACGTAGGGCATACTATGCCTGATTAAATTTGAAAGTTTGTTACTACTTATTTTGATTTTCTTTTCTTTTATTTTCAGAATATGATGATAAAAATCACATAGCAGACACTACCCAGGAGGAAATTACAAAATACAAAGGTAACAGAATTTTGAACTGTAAAGTTCATGTTATATACCTGTGATTTGCCATATTATAATAATTATTATGGAATGCACTACCACATGTATTAAAAGAATCTAGAAATAGAAAATAAAATTTATAATCAATTAAATAAAAATTAAGATATGACGTTTTAAAATGCTCTTAATTTTTACTTCTCTTACATGTATATACCGTAATTAATATTTTGACTTTGTTTACCTTTATTCATTCCTTTTATTGTCTGTAGCTGAAATATTAGCCTCTGAATCCAGAGTAAAAGAGAAGCAGGATAAGATTGATCAACTAACTGCAACATTACAGAGACTTAAAATAGAATCTATTGAAAGTATAACAGAATGTAATGCACTGAAAGGTAAGTACTAGGGTTGTTATTAACCAAGGGTTTATCCAGAAAAACGAAATAGGGCTGTCCAAGATATGCTTTAGTTTAATGAAACATTTGAAAGATTTCGAAGAATATAAAGAATTTGCTAAAGTAGACCAAGCCCAACTAAACTAGACGGAGTTGAGTAGGCCAAGCTGTCATGGTTAAAGTGGCCGCTCTTAAATAATTGTTGGCCATCCAAAAGACAGCCAGATGGTTCGCTGGTTAAGCCCT